>NW_017306389.1:437628-440982 GCF_000935625.1 Nanorana parkeri
GGACCGTCCAATCACGACGGGGCGGCCCGAGGCTCCGCCCACCGGCTCCGTAGTTTGCGGCCGGCGGACACCTTACACCGGAGCCCGCAACTTCCCACAAGGTCACCGCTGCCGCCCTCTGCGCTCTGCCGCCCCGAGGCTGGGCCTCTGTGGCCTTGTGGGAAATCCGGGCCTGTTCATAGGGTCCGGCAGAGACTGACGCTAAGCACTGCAATTCCAGCCTGATTATTGGGTAGGAGGCTGAGTGGCCTTGATTTTTTTGTCATATCCCGTTATAAGTTGCTAACTCTGTTTTGAACACGGTCTGTCCTAAAAGGTTAATGAGAGGAAGCTCACTCTGTCCCTTAGTTTGTCTCCCTACTTTAACTTTCAAACTTCTCAGAGTAGCCTGGAATCTGCAAAGTTCTTCAACAAAGAAATATCTAAGAGGTAAGAAATATGCTGTCTGAATGGGAATGCATAACCCACCTATAGTGGGGTTTTCTTAACTGCAAAAGTGGAAATACACTTTAACGTAGAACTGAAGCTAAAACCTTTTTTTATTTTGGATAGAGTAAGGAATAGTTATAACCCTTTTTTTTTGCCTTCTGTTACATTGGGGTTATTTCCCTTCACCTCCTGTCTGAAGGGATTTCCCCTCATTTCTTGTTGTGGCCATCAGAGTAAAATTCTTGGTGGTCAGCAGGGTCACCAGAACTTGTGTCCCCATTGGAAGATTTACCATCTTTTCCTTGTTCAGGTGACACCCCAAAAATTGGGGATTTTCTTTAACTTGCAGTGATAACGGTCACCAAGACAAAAAAGGAAGGGTGAACTAGACAAAGAAAAAGTCGAACTTTAAGCTTGCAGTGTTTTGCTGTGTGCTATCAGTCAAGATGACAAGAAAATAACTACTTTCATCAGCTGTATTTAGGGATATCGGGACAGCTTGCGTTAAATGCAAGCAGAGTAGTCCTTTTTAAATGTGAAGTTTTATCATTTCAGTTACCCGGTGTTGTTTATTTGGGGGTGTTCTAGAGCATGTTTGATTGTGGAATGTTTGCAGTGTTTGGCAATAGGGCAGAAGATCGTGGTAATAATGTGCTTGGTGATTTACAGCTCCTGCCAGCTGTTTATAGAGGTAAATTGCACATGTGTTTCTTCTCAGTCACACCAGGGAGGAGAGGTGAGGGAGCTGCTTTGTGTCAGGTCTAACGTGGTTCAGGTCTCGGTATGATTTGTTTTCTGTTGATTTCCCAGTACTGGCCATCTCATGTAGCCTTTGTTACTCACCCAGTTTGCTTCATCTTTGTTCTGGTAAAAACATCTTAATACAGAGGAGGGTGTTGGATAGACTTGGGGTACCAATAGGTAAATATTGTTTCCCCAACAATTCACTGGTGAGTTACTTAACAGACAACATCTGCTGTTTACGCTGTCTGACAGTGCCATGCAACTTCAAAAGACAATTCTTTGAACAACATTTAAAAAGGAAGTGAAGGAATCACGGCACCCATACTGTATGTGCTTCACAGAAAACAAAATGCACACCTTTGACTCATGAACTGAAATCCAGTGTGCGCATATTTATGAGGAACATTGCTTTGCCGCTTTCAACCATTTTTTTTTATTTTTTTAAGGAAGGGCCATTGTTTGGCATCCATTTCTACTGTTGCTTCAACTAAATCAACCTGTTTGAGATTGTTTAAGGATCTGTTTTTATCTTTCAGGAGCTGCACTATTTCTGGAAAGAGTGTTTATAATACAGTGTGATGCAGTTATCTTGTGCTAACAATTGACATACTGATAGGAGGAGAAAGCAGAGTGACAGAGAGATGAGCTCATCAGTGTGCGGCTTCATGTTTCACTGTCCAATCACAGGCTTGGGGGGGGGACATGACCTGTAAGTGTTCCTTAAAGAACTATTGAGAGAATAAAATCTAGTCTTCCCAATTCTTAGAGCTATGGGTGACACTGCAGCTGTCGCATGTCGGCTCTGTAGCTTGAGAATGGAGTGATCACAAACCACTGATCGCTTAGTTCACAGCTTCTCCCTGCAGAGAACGGTCAGTCACCGCTCCCCGGAGGGATTCGTTCCTCAAGCACTTATTGGAGGGACAGATGGGAGGTTAGCGGGCACAAATGGCTCTATAGAGGCAGAGTCCCAGCTGTCATTCAGGCAGTGGGGTGGATATTGTCCGGATCCTTCCTGGCTGCAGCCTGACTACGCTGTCAGTATATAGCGGGCAGTAGCCTGCTATATGCTGTCTTTGGGTCACAGGAGGACACTAGTAAATGTACTCCTGTGACCCAAAAGAGAACTAAAGATAAAAAAAAGGTTTGGCTATAGTTCTAAACAAACAATAAGGTGATCAGCGCCAGTAGGTGAAATGTGAATTAAAAAAATAAGCACTACCAAGCACTAAGGATACAAATAAATATCTAAAAGATGGGAAAAAACAATATTGTGTCGGCACAATATTGGCTATAGTTCTGTTTTAACTGCAGCAGAGAAAAACTGGGTCCTCTGTCCTGCTAGATGGGCTGCGCTGTGGGGAAGAGCTAAGTAAATCTCAGACCTGGATGGACAGAACTACAAATCCTTTTGGCAGGTTAAACAGCTCTCTTATGTGTATTCAGCTGTTTGTTGGGAGTTCAGCTTTTAACATTGGTTTTCCAGCATTGACTTAAAACCGTTTTGCCAAAACATTGGAGGCTCGTAGTATGTTCAGCACGTTGTTAAAGTGAATACTATATACTCTCTCCTTGGAAAGTTAGTCCTTGAAATTCTGAATTTACTGTTCATCAAACATGTCTGCTTTTTCTTCTTTTTTTTTCCTTTTTGTCTTTGCTGATGAATTTCCCAGCACAGTTGATGTACTGGAGGAAAAGTGTGTGAGACCTTAAGAAAGCAGTTTGGTAACTTCCCAGCAAGAAGTCTGCTTTTCCTAATTGCAAGACGCTTAGATTCCTTGCTCCTGGTGATTTGAACATTAATCTGTGTGACACTGCAATCCCCAGGACTTCCTTAATTTTATTTTCATTACTGAACCACTGTACTTTGAGCTCCAGGGACTGGCTCTTTTCAACCATTGTGTTGAGCAGGCAGAAAATTTCGGCCCGGTGGAGACTATGAACTCTCCAGGGTCAGGCTCACATAAAAATCTGCAGCTTATTTACATTGTGTTTACGGATAAAGAAACTACTTATTGCTATAATACAAATACATGGCCATTTTCCACGGATTTAGCTAACAAAGAAAACATTGAAATGTTTATTAATGGAAATTCGGACTGAAAAGGCGACTTGGAATTGTACAAATGAAAGCAAATGAGTTATTTACGTATTTGAATTTCCATTAATTCACTTCTGAGA
>NW_017306389.1:441036-466863 GCF_000935625.1 Nanorana parkeri
CTTTCTGCTTCTGCTGTTCTTTATTCCACATAAAGATTATCCTAAAATGTAGAATTGTTATGCTGCATCAGCATTATATACATAATTATGTAGCTAGTACTTTGGTTAAAGTCTTGAAATTGTTTTGTGGATTGTTTTCATGATAGATTTTGCATGGACTACATTTTCTTTTGGGATTTGATAAAGAAGAAGTCCTGTTTCGTAAGCGAGAATAAGGAGGAACAAATACTAATATACATTGAAAGACACATTTAGGGCTCGTTCACAGATATATTGGTGACCTTCATTTTACTGCACCGGATCAACGCAGGTCACCACTAGGACACATAGGAAACAATTGTTTTCTGTGTGTCCCATTTACACCAGAATGGGTGTGTAATGGGTGGTGAAAAAATGCAAACGTGCTGCATTTTGTTCATAGCGCACTGGATGCCAATGCAGGTCAATGCACAGCATTTCAGCGTATCACCTGAATGGAGTGTGCACATTGTACACAAAAAGTAAACAGTGATACCTCTGACAGTGTGCAATGCAACACAAACTGCCGGAGCTGCCACAACACACTTGCCTAACCACTAGCATGCATTGTTTCAGCTAATGGGCTAGACACCAGCCAGACCGTTGTCATTTCCTGGCAACCTGGTGATGAAAGTGAGGTTGGCGGGATGCCAGCCAGAGCATCACAGGTTGCTAAGAGCTCTTAGCAACCTGGGACGCTCTCCCCCACGTGACCTGATGAGAAGCCACCTCAAGCTGCCTCATTATAGGGACGACCCTTTGTCTAATGAAATAAGGCGTTCATGTGGTTGCTGTGATGATGTTATGATCTGGGATTCAGGCATGAGTTTGGTTGCAAACAGAAAATCCTTTCAGTCAAAACAAATCAGCAAAAAATTGTGGTAGAAAGCAGCCTATCGGCAACAGGTTAGGTTAGCAAATGTCGCAGCTGCTATCTGCAATGCAGTTTACAGGGCCTTATGGGCAGAATTTGTTCTCAGAACTTCTCAGTAATGCTGTACCAAGTTGGAGGGGGCAATTGAACAGGCAGTTAGGCTTTGTACTTAAAGGTTTCAGCTTGTTTAAAACCAGTGTGCACCGCAAGCAAGCATCAGACAATTTTAAAGCAACCTCCAGCCCCAATTTAAGGATGTTATTATTATTATGCAGGGTTTATATAGCGCCAACAGTTTGTGCAGCACTTTATAATATTAGGAAGACATTACAATCACAAGACAAGATGGTAAGGAGGGCCCTGTCCCTGAGGGCTTACAATCTAAAAGGGAGGGGCAAGTGATACATGAGGAGGTAGCTGTGTGGGAATGAATTGTGTGAGAATGTGATGGTTGAGCGGTTAGGTTGAGGCGGGATAGGCTTCCCTGAAGAGATGAGTCTTAAGGGATCGCCTAAAGGCAGTCAGAGTGGCAGACAGACGGACAGGTTGGGGTAAAGAGTTCCAGAGGATGGGAGAGACTAGTGAAGTCCTGGAGGCGAGCATGGGAGGAGTTGACGAGGGAGCTGGAAAGCAGAAGGTCTTTTGAAGAGTGTAGGGGACGGCTAGGGTGATACTTTGAGACAATGTTTGAGATATAGCCGGGGGCAGAGTTAAAGACGGATCTAGATGGGACTTGCTGTCCCTTTTAAACAAGCAGCTTGCAGATTTCGGCAGGCTTTAGTGAACATTTAGATAATGCAGAGACTTACCAAAGCCTTGACAGCAGTTGCTTTAAAGGGAAAACTGGCACTCTCATTGAAATTGGTGCAGAAGTTTGCTTTAAAAACTTCAACAAAGCTGTCTGAAAGCTTTGCAAATGCTTTGTTTCGCATTGGCTGCCGCTGTTGCTTGCGTTCATAATGGTGTAAACAGTGTGAAGCCTGTGTGTACAATGTCTTAAAGTTTAGAATTTCTTATGCAGCTCTAATAGAATGTCGTTGCGTAAAACTAATGTTTTTTTGTCAGAAAACCTTGTCTTTGTGATGCTTGCAGTTGTTGAACAGTTTCACTGCCCTCCCCAGCCACCCATTGCAATGGTAGCACTGCTGATTGAATAGGGCCGCATTGCAATCGCGTCAGTACACGGTCACGGTGTGCTATTTTGAATTGTAATTTCTACTGATCTTATTAAAGAAAAAAAAAACTTGCATTCAGGAGGTGGCAGTATCTCTTGAAGTACTTCTTGAACGCCGGGCAGCCACTGATCCACTACGTTCTGAAAAGCGATCCACTGTAGAACCCTTTTCAGAGGGTGATGGAGACTGCTGCCCATCTGAATGAGACCTTAGTTCTAGAGCTAACCATGGTGTGTGTTGTCTTAAAGGGTGTGAGATGTTCCAAATAAATACATGTCCTTTAGCTAAAGTAACAAGGATAATACTCCTTTTTTTTTCCAACTGTCATACATATGGCTCTTAATATCTTGCTTTTGCTTTAATGCAGATTACCGGACATGGACACATTGTGACATAATTAGACAAATAGCCTTTTAAATGTACATTGTTTTGCCTGCATGACATTACTAGCCAAAAATTCGAGAGGCATAAGGGATACGCTAATTTGAAGAAAAATCACTTGATTTTTCTGCTTTCATTACCATTAAAATTGGAGTCTCCCGTTCATGGCATTGTGTGTGCTAAACACTGTACAGGCTAAGCTGTGACCCACACTTGGCTCCTCACCAGCACACACAGAGGAGGTGAAAGCTGGCAGTGCCTTGTAAATCAGTAATCGAGCACTCTCATTGTACACCGTTCTGTGCCGAGGGCTCATTCGCATTCTGATCAGGAAAATTCACCATTGATTCCTTTTGTAAGGTTTTCTAGTTCTACGTAAAATAAAATAACAGCAATGGAAATTTGGGTAGGAACCTAATTTTCTCCACTTGCTAAAAGCTTTTCCAAGAGCTAAGAAAAAAAATATATATAAA
Organism: Nanorana parkeri; assembly: GCF_000935625.1. Classification (NCBI taxonomy): domain Eukaryota; kingdom Metazoa; phylum Chordata; class Amphibia; order Anura; family Dicroglossidae; genus Nanorana; species Nanorana parkeri. Next base: position 443,958 of record NW_017306389.1, read on the forward strand.
AAAAAAAATGGTTACAAGAATAATTATTGAGAAGTATACAAACCCTATCTTTGTAGCCAGAGAAAAGCTTGATTGGGCTTACACTCATTAAGTCAAGATCGTGTTCTAATGCTGACAATATTTTGAAAGCTAAGTGCTGAAGAAGTTTGCAGTGTAATGTGCTGTTATCGAACCAGTAACTACAAAAAGAAGGCATAATAGCTTAATAAAAAGCAAATCAACATTGACACCATATAGTAGACCCTAAGATTCTTGCTCTTCCCTCTACCACCTCCTTCCCATCAATCATTAAAACCAGAACACACATGCACAATCCCGCTTGCTTCTTGTATTGCAATGGTCTATGCCTGATCAATCTGTCGCCAGGCCCAAGCATGTTAAGTGGGTTTAGGGGTTTTCTATCGGGCTCCATTAGTGGTTTAGGGGTGTGCAGGACTGTTAAAGCAAAAGTATTGGAAGATAGAGATACTCTTCCCAATAAATGGAGCCAGCGTGAGACACTGCAGTTGTCCCATGCTCCCTGTGTATACCAAGAGCTGAGCACTCATTGGAGGAACAGACAGTGGAAGGGGCGGGCACAGCTGGCTCTGGCGAGGCAGGGCCAGCTGTCAATCAGGCAGCCGGGAGGATCCCGACAATATTGTTGCAATCCTTCCTCACTGAAGCGTGACTTTGCACTGTCAATATATAGTGTTCTGTAGCACACTATATGCTGACTTTGGGACACGGGAGTACATGGGTAAATGGCTTTATTTCTTTTAAGGTGGGAGCGTCAGTTTGGTGTGTGGCTGCCAACCGGTATTTAATGTTAGTCTGGTTTTTAAAAACCATTTACTTTTAAAAGTGATCTTTCACTTACATGGATGTTAGGACATTTTAGATCTAGATCACCCCATAACCCACTTTTGAAATAAGATGGTGCTCTGCTGATATTCTCTGCAGCAAAATCTTGCTTGATTGTTGGGTAAAAGTCATGTCCCTGCTTCCATTACTTTCATCTCATACCAATATAAAAGCCATATGATTGCACTTAACAAAAACACCACAAAAAAAGCTTTGTGCATTGTTTATCTTTGAGGACTGTAGGATTTTTCTCAATAAAAAAGGGAATAAAAGCAGCAAACCAGCATCCTAAAACTTCTATGCATAAGCATCCTAAATGTGTAAGCTCAGTTTGTTAAATGTTATGTTGGAGATCCTGGCGTGCTGCTGACTTCTACATGTGGATTAGTGTAGGAAAGTGCTGTGACCAAGAACCATGCAAGTGGAATTGTCTGGGAGATCATCTATTTTCCCTGTCCTTGGCTGCCATTATTCACTATCACATTGACAACAGCTTATGCATTGTGTTCACTATGCTTTCTTCCAGATATATTTAAATTTTGTTTTTCTTTTATAGGAAAAGCAGTCCTGGCAGAGTGAGCGAGAAATCTTTAACACCCCAGGCATGAAACATGAAAACCTCTTGCAATTTATTGCAGCCGAGAAGAGAGGAGCAAACCTGGAAATGGAACTGTGGCTAATCACTTCTTTCCATGAAAAGGTAGAATCCCGTTAGACCAGTCACCTGCTGGTAAATGTTTGACAGTATGTATCATTGGGGGGGACATAATGAAAACTACTGACAAAATTCATCACTGGTATTTACTCGGTTATTATTAGTAGAGGTTTCTTTTTTAAACCTTTTTAATCCTAATTTAGGCAGGCTGGTTTAAAATGTACACACTTTTTTGGTCAAACCACAGTTCTTTGATGTTGGGATGTACCTCTATTATCACCTTCCAAGAAAAGTTCTTTACATTTTTCGTGAAAAGTGGAACTACGAGCAAAATTAAGAATGGCGAATTTGTTGTAATCTTGTCATGTTTTTTTGTTGTCATGCAAACAACATATTTTGGTTTTGTGGGTCACCCCGTAACATAATTGATCCTGTCAGGAGATTGGTTCCTTTTCCACTTCCTTTAGCAGGCCAAGCTGTCTAGTTAAGTGGCAGTTAGAGGGGTTGTTGCAAACCATATAACACTGATAGGGGTGCTTATAACTATCCACTTTTGTTCTAAAGGTTTCAACTTTTTTTCTGGCCTTCAATTTGCTGCTTATTAAAGGCTATTTAAAATGACATTTCCATCTGAGAATATACTGTGCACAGAGCAACAACTCTGATGCGTGATTTTACTGCAAAATGAACACTGTTGTCCCACTGTTAACTACATCATAGTTGTCATTTGAATTGCCCCTCAACAAGTTGCACTTCAAATTCCACTTAATCCTGACCTTATCATTCTAGTTCACATTAACTGACAGGGTTCAGAAAGATGTGTAGGAGGCATTTGGAGTTATTATTCCAATGTTTATCTGAAAGTCATTTTTTATATAACTCACATTTGTACTTGCTTGCTTTTCCAAATATTTGTGATCGTGTTTGTAGATTTTCTCACCATTGGCTTTTTTTTTTATCATGTTCTCCAACTGCTGAGATTACAGAATAAGCTACAGACTGATAGAAGGACCAATAATCACAATAAAGCACTTCTAAAGTTGGCCATACACCTATAGATTATTGGCAGATTTTCTGTGGTCAGATGGAAAAAGTGTAACAGATTCCTCCATCTATGCTGAACTGCATGGATGGAGGAATCTCTCACTGGGCCAAGCTTCAGTATCTTGCTAGTCAGCCCCGCTGGCTCTCAAAATACCTGAATAATCTGATAGGATGCAATTGTTCAGGTATTTTGAGAGCCAGTGGGGCCAACAAGCAAGATACTGAAGCTTGGCCCAGCGGAAGATTCCTCCATCCACACAGTGTAGTGTAGATGGTGGAATCTGTAGAAGTTTTTCTATCTGACCATAGAAAATTTGCAGAAAATCTATAGGTGCATGGCCAAGTTTACACATATGTAATGAGCTAACATTTCAGTCTTTTTCTACACGTGCAGCTAGACACTATAGATATGAAACAAAGCTTTTTTTTTTCCCCCTTAGACATTAACATATGCTGAGAAGAGTATTTACATTTGATTGATTGAATTGATGAACAGTGAATTCCCTATGAGAAATGCTAACTCAAATCTACAGCCTGTGAGGCACGCACAAGTGGAAACAGAATAAGATCAGCTATGCTGTTTATACATTTTATTAACCTCATCAATTCTGTGATGAGTAACTATGAATGATCATTAGCTGAATGAACAAACTTTTGTTTATGTGCAGCTGTACTTTAATAAAACGCACTCCTAAGGTAGCCTTACCTCTTTTCTCCCATGAGACGCTGCACATGTTTAATGTATAGCAGTGAACACACAGGCACTGGCGGACTGCAGAACAATAGCAATGAACACATCAACTCTGAGAAACGCGTCTCAAAATCCTGCTTCATAATTGGATATACCTGAAACAGGGATGGTGATTCTGCACTCAATAAAAAATACATTACTTTCATAAACTAATATTGGCCTTTCAGTTTAAAAACTAAAAATTCCCCCCTTTTATGATCTGCCCAAGCACCTCCATATTTCGTCTCTATTCCCTTTTGGATTTATAAATTTATATGGTACTACTTCCGAAAAGTGACATGAGATTTCTTCAAAACACCGCAAGAAGATTGTAGCAGTACTTATGACACCTAGTGGCCACATAAATATTCCAGTCCCATTTTCTGCCGGGAAGCGATTGAATGGAGGGCTTCTCATGTTTTCCCAAGTTACAGATAATTGCACTTCCTGGGTTGTGTTCATTAAAATGTCTAGTCTTTAAATATTATCTTGCTTCCCATTGTGTTTCTGCTCTAGGGCTCTCTGACAGACTATCTAAAAGGAAACATCATAAACTGGAACGAACTGTGCCACATTGCAGAGTCCATGGCACGAGGGTTGGCGTACCTTCATGAAGACGTGCCTCGCTGTAAAGGCGAAGGGCACAAGCCAGCAATTGCTCACAGGTACAAGCGAATTGTGTATCATAATATCTACCTCTTGAAATAAGTCAACATGGATCGTATATGGCTTTCTCCAAAGAGATCCATCTTATGGTCCATAAAAATAAATGAAAATTTCCAAAATGAAAATTCCTTATTTAGGAAGTCCACACCATTTCTGCAGATACATCCCTTGTGCTAGATTCACCAGATGTTATAAGGAGCCACAAGCACAATAAAGGTGCCCACACACCTTGCGATAATCGAGGGAAATCCCGTAATTGTACGATTATCGTAAGGTGTGTGGAAGCCGTGCGACCTCTACTACTGTAAGGTCGCGCTACTTTTATGTTATGAACATGTTCGAAAACCCGCCGAGAATCGGTGTGTAGCATGTTCGTAAGATAAAAGCTGGACGGGCCGGTGTACACTGCCCGTTCGGCATTGCGGTCATCGGAAAACCCGCCCCTCAGCGGGTGGGCTTGCGATCACAAAAGTCTTGCGATGGTTGTAAGGTGTGTGCCCAGCCTAAAGGTGCCCATACACCTTACGACCATCGCAAGACTTTTGTCTTGCGATGGTCGTAAGCTTATTAAAAGCTCGTACGATCTGCCCATCTTGGACAGGCAGATTGTACTTGCGATCATCGAAAGCCTGCCCCGCTGAGGGGCGGGCTTCCGATGACCGCAATGCAGAAGGGGCAGTGTGCGCGTGCGCACACCGGCCCGCTCCGCAGCTGTCGAACGAGCAGGCTAGAAACCCGCCGACAATAGTACGATTCTCAATGGGTTATCGAGCATGCTGGTTCGACAAAAGACGTGCGACCGTACAGTAGAAACAGTCGCGCGTCTTCGCTCACACTGCTCGATTCTCGTACGATCACAGGATTTCCCGCGATTCTCGTACGAGAATCGAGCAGTGTATGGGCACCTTAACAGTGAAAGCCAGGGTCTCTCCTGTGCATGATTTTCACAGCAAAGGTCTCCCGCAGATTGCACTGGTGTTTCTAATTAGCCATGGCTGACAGCCAATAACCTGTGCTGGAAAGCCATGACTAGCTGCAGTGGCTCTTTATTCTGTGAAAGCGAGGTAGCCCTGGAAAGCTGGTAGGACACACTGCTTTTATTCCCTTACCACACTATGACAGCAGGCTAGTGATCCTTGTTTCCATCCCAAGTCTACATTCGCATAGGGCTTAAGGTTGCACCTGGGGATTCCTGGTGTAAGAACCTACGTATACTTGTGGCAGGAATCCTAAGTATGTCCATACAGATGCAGTCTTTGTGCCTGTTCAAGTGAATGACAGGCTGACAGCTGGCGGTGCTTTTGGTGGCTGTCCGCAGGCAGACTGGATCGAAGGACAATCACCCATGTATGATTACCTCCATTAGCCTTCAATTCGCTTGAATGGGCACAGCGGCCGCAATGCTTATAGACACAACTGTCACTCCTGCGGCAGGAATCCCCAGCTGCAGCCTAAAGACCTATGTGAATCGGGTCTAAACCTTTAGAGGTAGTAAAAAGCCCTTGACTACTTCTTGCATGGGAATGTTTAAAACAAGAAGCTGTTGGTTTTGAACAAACCTGCAGTAGATTTACTATCTCGATTGGGTGTCCAGAACTTAAAGTGTAGGGGTTGTAAGCACATACTGACCTGCTGTCTAATGAGAGGCAGCCTGGTTTGTACACATTGTTTAATGTATTAAAGGAGTTGAGAATCAAAGTGTATATAAAGACAACTTGTTTTCAATATATTACAAAAATGTAGTATATTGCAGCATACCATTTCTTAGATGTGGCGGCTGCATTCGTTTTCATTTTTTCGGGCTAAGTACATTTTCTGCAAGTGCAGGAAAATACCTGTTGGTCCTCTCCGAAATCTTGTGTCCTTGTACCTTCCAATGCACTGACTTGAAATCTCAAATCAGTCTTTCCATCTATCTTCTGTGCACTACAAAACACTACCCCCTTTGTAATAGAGATATGGAGAGATGTTTGTAGTCCAATTTAGAATAGACGCCTTGGGTGACAATGCTGCTCCTTTATAATTGGAGGAGTATGGAGAGTGGGCGTTGTCACCCTAGGACATGTAGTGTGATATTGGCATGGTCTCCAGAAGGGCATGACCTAATGGGTTTGAAAACATTTGGGGGCCATGGTTAACGGCAGTTCCAAACCTGGCACAAGTCAAGTTTTGAGGGGGTAGGAGGAGAAGTCAAATGTATGAGTGCATAAAGTAAATCCAAGCTGGGGCATGTTGCATCGATGTTCAGCTTTTATGTAGAGGGAGTTTGTTTTTATAATGCAAAATAAGCATAACAAAAGCATTATTAAAACACCTTGAGGCCCCATTAACACTGGAGGGTCTTATTCATGTGATGCGTGAAAAGCGAATGTCGCTTTTGCTGTGCCGTTATTAGTTATGGCACCCCAAATGCAGCAAGCAAGATACATGGTCAAAAAACACCCTAAGCTTTCAGCTCAAACTTCTGCTTGAGCTTCTTTGCCTCATTTGTTGTCAGTATGGCAGCCTATTGAAATTAATGGACTGTGCTTTGCTGACACGCAACAAACACGCCAAAGCGTGTTGCGCATTTTTGTACATAGCAAATGTGAATGCGGCCTAAAAAAAGCAAACTAATGCAAGCACCACCTCTTAAAGTAACATTAAAGTCAGAATTTTTTTTTTCCCCCTTCCCAATCCTGCTCTAAGGACTTACCTTAAATGATGCCTCTTGATTCGATTATCTTCTTTCCTGTCCTCTTCAGCTGTCCCTCCATCGCTGGTGCAGGTCTCTGATCCAGCGCTGACTCCTCTGTCCTCCTCTCCTCCATGATGTCTGTGCGGGTGCGCACTGCTCCATAGACTTACCTTGTGTCTCTCCTCGTCTCCCGGCCGAACTTCTGAAGTGCGCATGCGCCCGCCCCAAGATCCTTTGCGGCCGCCCGAGACTCTTCAGATGTTCGGACGGGAGCATGCAGCGGAGACGCATGTAAGTTTTAACCCATTTTTAAAAGGTTGTTTTAAAAAAATATGTTTTTGCATATATCTACTGCTTGCTAGTAGTAGATATATGCAAAAATTGCTGAGGGTTTAATAACCCTTTAAGTACCGGTAAGCTGCAATAAATATTTAAAAAAAAATAATAATTAAATTACTTGTCTTTGGATTTAGATACACTTTAAGTAAATGGCAGTTGTCATACAAGTGGACCCATCCTAACAAATCCATTACAGGCACCTAACATATTCCGATCTTTAAAGCCCAATTAAAGTAAAAAGTAAAACAAATAGATATGCAATCAGACAAATATATAGCTGTGTATATATATAAGACACTAGACGTGTGTTCTTTATGCCTAAAAGCATAATGTATGAAGTATTTCCAACTCCATTCATTATTTGCTTTTTTTGTAATTGGAAATAGATTTTATAATTCACAAAAGTCCATACCGCATGAATCGGCTGAATTTATGGCTTGCGTTTTAACGATTTTGGAGTGTTGTTTTGAGCGTCAGTTCACATAAAATGATCGCTCAATAAAATACTGCTAGTTGCAAGATGGTTTAAATGTGTGCTTTAGTGGTATGTGTCATGTGAATCATAATTTGAAGTAGTGATAAAATAATGATTATTATGATCATAATGATAAAATAATGCTTTGTGATATAAAATAATTCAAAAGAAAATAAGGCTTTTAGCAGCTATATTCTGGCTTAACATGAAGCCGGAATAAAAATACGGACTCCATACCCTAGCGATTTTTTGGTTGTAAATTGAATATTTTAAGGAGAAAACTTTCTTGACATAAAAAAAAAACAAAAACTCATCAACTGAGACTCTTATCTGCTGCGAGGCATCTCTCATGTCCATTTTAGGCTTGTTAGTGGTCATAATTCCAGATTCTTTGTGTGGTCTCCAGGTTACCTGATTGATACTGAATGTCTGTTTTATTTCCAACTGGTGACATCAATTCTGTTAATATGTGCAGTCCACGCTAATGACAAGATGCTCCTAACACTTAGCCTGTTATTTCTTAGTCAGGACCTGAATGATGATTCTAAGTTTTCTTTAAGATGCATTCTTGCGCCATGTAAGTGAAAGAAATGTGTTTCTCATTTACGCATGCCAGGAGTCTTCTAAGGAGACAGCGTGGACAACTCACAGCAGGGAGAGTTGCCGTTTCACGCTGCAGCCTACCCATTATCCAAAATATAAATGTGCTGACGTCTCCTCGGTAATGGCTTTGCCAGTGCAGATGGAGCCAGTCTCAAGCTGGGTGAACTGATTTTCTCTGAATAATATGCTCACTACCAAAGAGTTATGTGGCATATGAGATGCTTCTTCTATTTCATGGCTTTCTGCAGGAGCAATACAGTCACCTAAACTGCTTCCTGTTTGTCACGTATCAGAGTCTGGTGTTGTATTCCTATCTGAAATAGTTTCTTCGCACCCCTCCTCCTTTTGTGCTGTTTGGATGATTTAAATCAAAGTGGAAGGGCATGGGAAACAATAGAAATAGCACTCAGTCAATAAATAGTTCAAGGAGCAAAGGGCTATATCTAAAGTGCATTAACCGATCGCTGCCAGAATCAGGTTTCATTTGCAGAGGTCAGATTTGTATAAGATTGATTCTGAGCACTAAATTGCTATGCCAGCACTCTACTGCTCTACCACTCTGGAAAGACACATTCCATTTTGCCATTCTCAGATTCTTAAAGTGAACCCAACCTGGCCCAAACCATACCAAAGATAAAAGAACTGTTGAAGTGCAGACACCAAAGTAAATCTGATTGTCAGTCCATCAGGAGCCTCCTGAATTCTAGGCTAAAGCTATTCACAAGACCTTGACATGACCAAGTCGAATCAACCCATACCCCCTCCTGGTCCTGAGCCTCACACCAGTCATTCAGGATCAGAATTTCAGAGTCTGTACTGGCATTTTGACAGTTGAATGTCAGGGTGTGGGCTGAGAGGTGGTGGTGGGGGTTAATTTCGACTTTAAAAGAAGTGAAAAGCTTGTCTATAGCTTGGTCCAAGGGACTTCCTAAGGACACAGATTGATTTGTGTGTGTGTGTCCTAAAAATAAATACTGCTTGATTCAAGCCAGTTGTTCCAAAGTAATGCTTGTAAGCTCCTTTGTAGACAGGGAATCATGTGAATAATGCAATATTCTTTGTAAATAACTGTAGTTATTGCATGCACTACATAAATGTAAAGCGTAAAAGCACTAAATTATAGCTTTACAGTCCATGCTGTAACGGTAGCAATGAAATGTTTGGCGGTGTGGAACTTTAAAGACCGTGGATCCCACTATAAATGCGAGCCAATGAGCCAATTAAAATGATTCACTTTTTAACTCCGGGAAGTCACTGGTGCTTGGCACTAAGTGAAATGAATCGTGAAATTCCAATAATTACATTTCTTGTTTGCCAACCTATTCATATTTATAAAGATGAAAAGCATACAGTAAAGCCTTCGCAGATATGTTAATAGATGTGGACACAGCTGAAAGGCTTGACATATGCAAATCTTATATTAAAAAAAAGCCATGTATTATTCAACACAAACACCCGGAATAATGTAGACTGTTGAGTGTTTTAACAGAACAAAAGAACCAGAATTACAACCAAATTGTGAATTAAGCATATAATGCTATACAATTAGCTGTACTTCTCTGCCCATTCCATTCTGTTTATGTAATTTGGTTTTGTTGGTGGTTTTGTTGACTTTCTCCACCTAGTTTCACATTTTTCTTCACTAAACATTGGATAGTTTTAGGGCTACAGCCATCACAGTAATGTTCACAAATACATAATCCTTTATTTAAGGGTGGTATATAATATACAGGGTAGGCCAAAAGTAGGTATACCTTGAAATTGAAGCCATACCATTCAACACTGCTAAATGGGCTTATGGAGGATGGTTCAGACCATCCGTTGCAATTATGTGAGATGATGCATAACCACATTTCTCACAAACCAGACTTTCTTGATAAGATTATCTGGCCAGCCTGTTTCAAGTTGTCAGGCCAAAGGAACAGGCATAATTGTGTGTACTGGGCAGGTGAATATCCTCATGACTGTCACAACTGTCAACAACATTGAGCAATATATTTACATTTATATGGTGCACTTTGGAACATACCGTATTTATTTTTGTTTTTAATTAGTTTATGCAAATCACTGTCACTAGATAAAATGGGCTAATATTTCCCTTTTAGTATATGTAGGATATACACTGAGTGGCCAGGTTATTATGACCACCCCATCAGTACTTCGTTGGGCCACCTTTTGCCTTCAATACTGCGGCGATTCTTCTTGGCATTGACTCCACGAGATGTTGAAAGGTGATGCGAGGAATCTGACACCATGCCTGATGAATAGATGAAGGATCCCTGTGTGGACCCGAAACGTTAGCACCGTATGACAGTATGGGACATTGGGTATTGAATAAACATATCAATACTTAAAAACCCTTCAAGTGTGTGCCGGTAAATTACTTTTATTCATCGGACCGCATTACTTTTTTCCAATGCTCGACTGTCCAATCCTTGTGTTCGTGTGCGAATTGGAGACGTTTTATCTTGTTTACTGCAGACAGCAAAGGTGTTCGAACAGGCCTTTGGCTTCCATATCCCTTATGATGCAGCGTACGGCGAACAGTGCGTTCAGAGATAATTTGAGAGGATCCCTGATTAAGATGTGCAGTAATTTGATGCACTTTTGCCCTTCTGTTGTCTTGTACCAGTCTTGCCACTCTCCGTTCTGCCCTAACATTGACTAGTCGCTGGCGGCCACAATTCGCACGTTCAGACGCAGATTTTCGTCTGACAGTCCAGTCTTTAAACACTTTAACAACAGCTGATCTTGAACATTTAACGAATTCTGCTGTTTTGCTGATACTCGCTCCGAGCGCCAACAATCATCCCACGTTCAAAGGCTGGTAAATCGCGTTGTTTACCCATATCTTCAGAAAAAAAATCACTTCTACTATCGTGGTAAACAACCTGCTTCCCTATCTATGATGGTCTGGCCCTAGAGCAACTTCAGAGCGAAATTATAGCTAATTTGCCTACGAGCGTCAGGTGGTCATAATAATCTGGTATATTGTGATGCTTTAAATGTCTATACCAGGCATAATTAAAGTGACAAACTCAGGAGTTAAATCTTAAAAATGCATTTAAGTACCTTATTAACAATAATGTAGCTTATTTGTGCAACAGGAGTGAGCTTGGAGCAGTGGCTACTTTACAACATACACAGGGACCATGGGGAACAAAAGTAGCCACCCTCCAGAAGGAAGGACTGTGTCACCACCAATTCAGAGATGATGAATTTGTTTTAATAGTTAAGGTACTTGAATGCATTTTTAAGGTTTAACTCCTGAGCTTAGTTTCTTTTTAAGGATGTGTATTATGGAACGTCATGAAGTATGTTGACCTGTATATTTAAAACGGGAATAAGGTATTATTTTGGATATTGGTTGTGCTGCCACCTCCTGCCACCTGACCTGGTGAAGATAGAACTTAAGCTGAATATTATATCAGTCCTCAGACCTCTGTCCACATGGTATGATTGACAAAACTTTTGATTTGATATTGGCTACCTTAGTCCACTTAATCAGAAAGCAGATTTCTGTCCCCTGCACTGTAGTGATTGTCAAAAGAAGACTTGTATCTGTTTCCATAGACAAATTATGTTGTAGATCAGTTTGCTTGGTGCTGCTTGTTGCTTAAATAGTGAAATCTCTGGCCAAGGAGGCAAAGAGAAAGTGGACCTTCCCTTTGAAAGCACCAGCACAGTTCTGATGGGGTTCCTCTCTATTTGTTTGCTATGCTTCCCACTCACACAACATATCAAAAAAATGCAGACAGGGTTAATCCAAATTCCTCACAGCCCCACCTAACATTACAAAGAAGTAAAGTTTTAGCAAGTAAAGGCAATTTAAACTGCAAGAAGCATTTTTTATCTTTTTTTTTATGCAATGTGAATTGGAACAAGTAACAAATATAAAGTAGGTGTTATCCCAATGTGGCTTCAAAAGTGGAAATACACTTTAAAGTAGACCTATGATTCACTTGAATCAATTAGGCATACTGTATGTGAGCTTTACAAGAGCATTACCAAATCACATTATTATTCTAATAATATAAATTACTATTGATTAGAGGCTCCCTTATGTGACCTAAAGTCTAGCCAACCTAGGTTGCAAGGTCTTTGGTTACTTGGGGGATATGGGTCATGTCATTCGAAATTGCAAGAAGTCCATTGTTTTAAACTTTCAGTAAAAGAAGATGAAAAAGTAACAAGCAGGAAGTAGAACTTTTATATGTAAGAAGACGGCAATGGCAGACCACATATTTCTCTTATAGGTGTACTTTAACAGGTCATAAAAGAAGCTTCCATATTCCCCATTTCCTCTGCAGTTGAATGATCTGGAATGTATCTCATGTGCTGCTGCAGTGTCAGAAGAAAATAATTGCTTCTAGCTCATCATTATGTGCTAGAGATTTCTAACAAAAAGACAGTAGTCAGTAGTCTGCACCTTTGCTAATTCAGATTTTGTCCATTCAGAAGCTGGTGTTTTCATTTTGAATTCATGATGGGACTCATGTGTAGAGTCTAGTGGTGAGGAAAGGATAACTATACTGGTAAACCACATTCGCTCATTGAAATCATTGCAGATATAACTTTTTCCTTATCTATGCTTTGAAAAGTGTCATTGTAGGCCCGCGCCAATAAAAAAAAAGCTGCTTTATTTACATTCAGCCTGTGATCTGTACGTTTTATAAACTAGAATGCATGAGACCAGTACTTATCAGGGGTCGCTCTAGTTGTGTGATGTGTTTTTCACAGTTGGTGGGGGAATGACATGGGTATAGTTAAACACATGCAGGGTTAGCCTGCTTCTGGCAGTTTGATTTGTTACTAAAGTGATTACATGAGTGCAGTGCACCCCGCAGTAAAGAAATTAGATCAAGCATTTAGCGGCTTTCTATACTGTACTGTTGACTAGTTCAGACTCCAGACAGGGTGAATGTAAACAATGCAATGTTAACATGTGTTTGGGCTTGTAGTGACAGTTATTAAAGCACAGGCAGGGAAAATAAAGAAAGGGGTTGTAATTACAAATTGCTTGGTGGTATCGAAATATTTAATGAACTAGTAGGATCAATTTACAAAGATTTAGCTTGGTCTTTTTTTTTCCCTCCAGACTATAGTATTTCTACAAGTATTAGTAGTAACTGTCATAAGTAACAATGTTAATAGTAAATAACCCATACGCTATAACTTTAAAACCTGTAAATTGATCCTAAATTGTCTTAAACATATAGTTATCCTCTAAGGGCGAGTTGCAACAGTTAAGATGATTACGTCCATTTTATTTCCTACCACTAAAGCTGTTCCTGCCTTGGCCCCTAAACCCTTTTTGACAGCATGACATGGGGTATTCACCTTTTCTGCTGCTTGGTCACCTGCCTCTTGCTGTTATCAATATTGAAAAATATAATTCCCAAGTATCCACAGACACAAGAACAGTCCTGATTCATGAGTGCTTTCTGCTCAATGGGTGGGGATTTCAACCCTACCTTAGATAGCACAAAGGAGTAGAGCATCCCCACACACAAGAGATGTTAAGTCTGTAAAAAAAAATAAGTCAAGGCAACTGGACTTGCTGTATTTTTGTTGAAGACGTTTCACTGGTCATCCAACCAGCTTTCTCATTTCAGAATTGAGAAAGCTGTTTGGACGACCAGTGAAACGTTTACAAGAAAAATACAGCAAGTCCAGTTGCCTTTACTTTTTTTTTTTTTACAGATATACCATGACCTGGATGAATGAGAACCTTCACAGACAAAGAGATGTTAAGGTCACCTAGAGTCTGATATAGGTTATACTTGACTTCCCTTATGGTTTTTTTTCTTCTCTCTCTCTACAGAGATTTTAAAAGTAAGAACGTATTGTTGAAACATGACCTGACAGCAATTTTGGCAGATTTCGGGTTAGCTGTACGGTTTGAACCTGGAAAACCTCCTGGTGATACTCATGGGCAGGCAAGTATTGTCCCTAATTCTATTTGTTGTTAATTTCTTAAAGTGTATGTATAGCCATTTTTCTATTTCAGATACATTATGAAAGGCTGCAACCACATCAGGTTTTTACCAGGGAGATTTACACTTTGTGTGTCCTGGTGACCATTGTCACTTAATGTGATTTGACACTTGTTCTGGTGACAACTCTGTATGATTTCCCTTTCTTTGGAGAGGTGTCTCAAGAAGAAAAGTGAAGGAAAATCTTCCCAGTGGTACACAAACAAAAGTTGAAAGGGGTTTTAACTACTTGTTACTCAGTCCAAAACTTATTTGGACTTGAAATATACAATCTATAACTTATATGCATGTTTGTGTTAGTCTTTGGTTCTCCTTTTACAGTAGAATATAAGAGTTTGATCACATTTGTACACTGTGCTAAGTACAATAACTAGTAACTTGGCATATGGGTATGATACAATACGAGCAGCATCCTGACAGGGTGGTCATTAGCATGTCAAAATCACAGCACTTTTCACATATGTATCGAGGGTGGTGAGAGGCTAGAACCCCTGCCAGGTTTAATTGATGTCTGTGTTCCCATCAGGGAGATTTGCTTTATTTTGTCCTGGTTACCACTGAAAATTATGGAAAATCAACAATTTTGAGTCCCTGTCCCTGAAACAGGTTTAGATGCAAAATCTTCCAATGGAACCATGTGTTTCAGTGAAAAATGTCTAAAGTTATTTCCTAAATTGGGAAGATTTCCTCTGCCTGTTGTGCCTATAGCACAGGAAATAAAGGGAAATATCCACAAAAGTACAAAAGAAAAACTGTATTTTAACCCTTCCCTAAACCATCAAAGATGGAAAAGAAAGCTTTAAAACTGGCTTGTATTAAATGTATTACTAAGGATTTCCGATACAATATGATGACAATTTTTTACTGTCCTATTTTTCTAGGTTGGAACCAGGAGGTATATGGCTCCTGAGGTGCTAGAAGGAGCAATTAACTTCCAGCGAGATGCCTTTCTCAGGATAGACATGTATGCCATGGGGCTTGTCCTGTGGGAGATTGCATCTAGATGTACAGCTGCTGATGGTAAGTCTTTGGCTCCCCATATAGATATCTTAAGGTGACATTTGCTTACAGGATGTTGTGGCATACATTTTGTGGTTTAATGCTTATATCTAGATTTTTGTTACATTTTTCATTTCAAATTTTTTTTAGGGAATATTCTTTAACGTGAACCTCTCAGTTACCAAACTAAGTAAAAGATAGTGGTAGCTTCATGAATTCCTTAATCAAATTATTTTCAGATGCACTCTAAGCAGTCTAAAATGTACTGTTAGGTCCACGTCACACTGGCAATTCTGTATAAGCTACAGAATTGTTCTCTTTTGTGTTTTTGTTGCTATATGTACTTCAGTCAATGACAGGTGTGATTTGCAGAAATTCCAAGAGATTTGAAACACAGTGATCAAGCATTGTAGTTAACAGCATACCCAGCTACAGATAACCAAAGAAAACAGAGACATTTGTAGTTGCTACAGATCTCTGCTACAGAGTTGCTACTGTGACATGGCCCTTAAGTACAGTATATGCACATTTTGTCAGAAGTTAAGTCTCCATCTCTAACCATTCCCAGGCCCTTAATGTATTCAAAGAGCAGTGACTCAAGACTGCCAGAGGAGGAGCAGAGGTGTCTTTGCTTATGGACTGTTATTGACAGGATGGATTCATCTTCTTTATACTGAGAAAAAGGCAAAATAGCACCCTGCGGGGGAGAAATGGGGAAAGACT
Organism: Nanorana parkeri; assembly: GCF_000935625.1. NCBI lineage: Eukaryota > Metazoa > Chordata > Amphibia > Anura > Dicroglossidae > Nanorana > Nanorana parkeri. Next base: position 459,708 of record NW_017306389.1, read on the forward strand.
CAAGCAGAGTTTTTCTTGAACTGTTCTGTATCAGTGAGGTATAAGCTAGAAAGTTTGGCAAAGAAAATGATTGCTTTAAAGGTGTACTATAGCAAGAAAAAGATTTATTCTTCTACCCACTCCCAGACAAACTATAGTAATAATAATTATTAGATCTACATAAACTTACCTTAACCCTCGGCCTCGTAATCATCTACCATTCTGGTTATTGAGACCGTTCAGGTAAAGCCACTCTAAACACCGCTCTCTAAGCTGCCGATCAACCTTGTCACCTCCCCCTCACTTCAAAGACATTATACCTGCATGGTAAATAATGCAGAACTATTTAAGTGACTATTTGGCAAACAAATGGACAGCATCCACTTCATCAGAATAAGGGACATGGGTGCTGCCAGTACCACCAACTCACTTTTTGGTGCTCAAGATTGACTGACTGACTGTCATGGGACGGTAGTTTAAGGTAAGTATATGTGGGTCTTAGAAACTTTTAGTTTAAAAAAAAAAAAAAAATTATTGAAAGCAGATGAAGGGGTGAACAATAAGATGATTTGTTTTTACCTGACTAGAATTCAACTTTAAGGCTAGACGACTCCTCTTAGTTAGCTTCCTCCTTAGAGATCGAGTTCTTGATTCTTCTACTGGTCCCTTATTTTACTACGGTGTCTGTTGCTCCTTGTACATTCTTTCAGATAATCATTAATACATGTGTTGTAAGAGGATTGCCTTACTTTCAGTCATAACATTATAAAGTAAAACCGATAAATGATGAGATACGACAATCCCACAAGAATATGTACATAATAAAATTCACAGTTTTTTAATCAACAACAACATGCATACTGGGTTTCTCCATGGTCTGTTGATGATTATATGTTACCACTTGGTTTCTCCAGGGCCTGTTGATGAGTATATGTTACCATTTGAAGAAGAGATTGGTCAGCATCCATCTTTAGAAGACTTACAGGAAATAGTGGTGCACAAGAAAATGCGCCCTGTATTTAAAGACCACTGGTTAAAACATCCAGTAAGTGCCACTTCACTTTATTTCTTTACAATATTCTCACCCTGCCAGCTTTAGATGTATCATTTTCGGATTTACAAATGCCATTCACTCAACTAGGAAGCTGAAGAGTATGTGATTTTTTTTCTTTTCATCTTTCCTCTGTTCTCTTTTCAAACTGACTTACTATTTTAGCAGAAATTGTTTTTATTAAGGGTTTCACAGAAACAACTGCTCCAAGATATACAAATAACAGAAAAACATAAAGCATACACAACATGCAGACTTGGTCTCCAAAGTATCTGAAATATCCTTTGCCATACAATATGTAAACCATCCATGTTGTAAGCTCATAATAATACCATAAAAAAAAAAATACTAAGTGAGGTGGGCACAGGTCCTCACCACCAAGTAGGTCATAGTACCACCACACCAAGACCCATGTTGGCCGGTGGTGGGTTCACAACAAGGTATAGAGCAAAGAATTGGCAGAGGAGTAACCCCTGAAAATAGTTGGCCAAGGCACTGCAAAATAACACGTTACAGCAGACAAACAGGAAGAGAAGGAGAGGGAGAAAGAAGATTGAAGGAGAGAAGGGAAAAAAAGAGGGGCGGGGGGAGAGGAGTGTCCACCCACCACTACAGTCCGTGGAAGGGCCACCGCCAGACGTCCCATGGAAACACCACCGTAGGAATGGGGTAGCGGAGGTACAGGAGAAACTCACCGCAGAGACTGGTACTCCTCAGAATCCAAGAACAAAATCCAGGGCATCCGTATGGCCAAAAAGGTATCAGGTCATAGAGCCTGTTCTGCACTTAACTCCTCAGATCTCATCAGCTGACATAATTCCGCTGTCCATTCCGAAACAGAAGGAACAACGGGAATTCCAATGCCTAGGTATTAATGCTCGGGCGGCGTTGACAAAAAAATCGGAGTACGAATTTCTTCACCTTAGAGCCCGGGAAGATGGGGACAGTAAAGCCATTTTAGGCGTAAGTTCAGTAGAGGTAACTTGTGAGTAGACGTGTGAGACAGCTCGCCAAAAGGGCAGGAGCAGAGGGCAGCTCCACCAAATGTAGGTCAGCGTACCTAGCTCAGTTTGACATCTCCATCAGGTGTCTGAGTGCGTTGGGCAGATTTGGTGCATTCTAACTGGTGACCTATACCACCTGGTCAACCACTTACATTTCCGCTCTTGTGCATATGTTGACATACAGAGCGTGTGTGTGAAGCAAAGGCATTTGCGTCGGTTGTCTTCCAAGAGGATAACCCCCAGTTCCTGTTCCCAGGCCAAGAAAAAGTATAGCGAGTCCCCACTAGTCATGGAGATCAAAGCGTGATAGAGCGTTGAACAAACTGACTTCAAAGAAATATGTGTACTCTACTTGGCCTGGTTGTAGAGATAATGCTGACTTGATCATTGATAGAGGACATCTGTCTGCATTGGCAATTGGGCAGTTCTGGCATGCCAGAAGAACTGGTCTACTTGTGAGCTAGCTTGAGCTTCTGACCAGCTTTAAGTAGACCTGTCGTAAGATAAATATGGAGGCTGCCAATGCTTACCACCTTCTTAGGATGCTATTTGCCTTGCTCTTATGCTGTCCCTTCTTGGTCACTGGCATGGACCTGGAGTATACAGATCAGAAAGGTCAGACATTATTATCTGCATATTTTTTGATCCAACATGTTAAAGTAAGAGAGCCTGAATTAATCGGACAACAATCATTTTTTGAAGAAGTGGTCAGCGACAACCTGTTTCTCAAATGAGCAATTGCTCTAATAAGCTCTGTTTTATAATGTAGCAGAGTTCCTGACCATTTATATTTTCTACTAGTGTCTACATTGGTACTGAGCTGACAGTGATACCAAGGCATAAACATTAAGGGGTTGATTTACTAGGTAAATAGGTTGTTTACTTTGCAAAGGAATTTGCACATTACAATTGTGCCTTGTATCAATTGTTACATGCATTGTTTTCCTTAGCTCTGTGAATGTGGTGAAATTTCACTTTGCAACGAATACCCAATCACAAGCAAAAAATATATATATATATATATATATATATATATATATATATATATATATATATATATATATATATATATATATATATATATATATATATATATATATATATATATATATATATATATATATATATATATATATATATATATATATATATATATATATATATATATATATATATATATATATATATATATATATATATATATATATATATATATATATATATATATATATATATATATATATATATATATATATATATATATATATATATATATATATATATATATATATATATATATATATATATATATATATATATATATATATATATATATATATATATATATATATATATATATATATATATATATATATATATATATATATATATATATATATATATATATATATATATATATATATATATATATATATATATATATATATATATATATATATATATATATATATATATATATATATATATATATATATATATATATATATATATATATATATATATATATATATATATATATATATATATATATATATATATATATATATATATATATATATATATATATATATATATATATATATATATATATATATATATATATATATATATATATATATATATATATATATATATATATATATATATTTATTTATTTATTTATTTTTTGCTTTGCTTGGATGATGGAAGTTAGCCTATTTGCCCTCAATAAATCATCTCATATGACTCTGCCAGGTTATGGTTGAGAAAGAAAAGCTCTAGTGTCTTGAGCTTTATTTGACCTCACTAGAGAATGTCCTTAGCCATCAGTGGTGCACCAGTGTGGGAAGAGGCTTCAGAGAGGAACTTCGCAAAGGTGGATTTTGGCTGCTATAGGTAGCAATATTATTTTGCTTCTATTTTTACACACCTGCCCGACTTGTGTAAAAAGAACATTTTAGGTTAAACATTATATTGATAGCAAATACTTATTGGATCCCCTTTTTTTTTTAGGGTTTGGCACAGTTGTGTGTCACAATTGAAGAGTGCTGGGACCATGATGCGGAAGCGCGGCTGTCTGCAGGCTGTGTGGAGGAACGCATTTCTCAGGTCCGCAAATCAGTGAATGGCACTACCTCGGACTGCCTTGTATCCATTGTTACATCTGTCACCAATGTGGACTTGCCGCCCAAAGAGTCCAGTATCTGAGTCATTTGTTACTTTTGTCTTTCCAGACTCAAAATTCAAAACAGCAGAAAAATCTATGAAAAAAATCTATATAAATCTATAAAAAAAAAAGGAAAAAATGCACCTACACACATACACATGAATGCAGCTGCTATTTTAACTTGACTTTTTTTTATTATTATGGGTTTGTGTTGGAATTTTTTTTTTTTAATTTTGTTTCTCGCGGGGATGGGTTGGATCAATTTTACCAGCACGTTGTTCTATTGTACATATATATAAATATATGAATATTAAAAAAAAATCAAAAACAGAAAAAAAAACAACAAACATCTCAGCAAGCATTCAGGTGCCGACTTATGAATGCAAAAAGGTGAAGGTACTTCAGAACCTCAACAAACTCCTTTTTTAGGTAATACAATGTTGGTTTCTCTTAAAGTGTGAGGTTCTCAGAAGAGGACCCATTGGAGACCACCTACAAAATGCTGCAGACTTTGTAGTAAGCTAAAGACTGTTACATAAGAAACACCTTCCACAAACAAGATTTCCTCTCAACAACCGTGATCACCTTCTATTCTGGACCTAGCTCTCCAAAAATTGTCTGTTGTGTCTTTTACGGATCTAACGGGTGTCTTTGTAACATGTAGAGAAACTCAAAACAGAATGTTCTCTCATTTTGAGAGCTAAATATTTCAGAGGTTCTTTGTGCGGGCAGGGCAGATGGTGGTTGCACATTGCAGCATTTGGCCAATGGTTTATTGCTATGAAGCTACTTCTCAGGTAAACCTATTTAAAAGGGGAAGGATGCTTTTTCAGTGCAGAACATTGCCATACTAAACCAGGGCAGAGAAAGGAAGGCCTAAATAGTCTCATGGCGTGGTATAACCTAAGAATGATGATCTTGCAGTCCTTTGGCTTTGGAGAATGTTCATGTCCAAACTGTTGACTGGCAGGATGTACTGGAACAATTACATCTCCATAGTTTTAGGTTGCGCAGACCTGGTCTAAAGAGTGCATATAGGCAATTTATTACACCAGTAAACTGGAAATGTATTTTTAAATGTTCAGGAAATGTCAGCTGCCTTGTTAGGTAACCAGGTGACTCCACACCAATATCAACGGGTCATGGGCTTAGCAACCATTATAAGCTTTAAACAAAAACAATCTGTTAAAGTGATGCATGAAAACATCCTATTTACCTGCATTACTGTTGCTCTAAGGTATTCCTTCTCTGTACCTCGGAATTTAAAACCTAGCTTGGTGCATATTCAAATCCCACTAGATTTGCCATAAACCTTGCTCAAGTCAGTGAATGTTTCTGATGCTGCTGATTCAATACTTGGATACATTTTCATCTGCAAAACAAGCAATGTTTTTTTTTGTTTGTTTTGTTTTTTTCAAATACATTCAATTTTTGTGGCTTCCAAGGTAGACCTCCTCAAGTGTTGGGTGACTGCGCAATTTACACATTGTGTTTTATCCAATACATGATGGAGTTCAATTACAAAAGAAAAAGTAGATAACATTCAAAAATGTCATGACCATAGACCACCTCAAACCAGAATTACCTCAGAATTTTGTACTTGTATAAGTTTATTATATATTTTTAGTTGTGTTGTCTTGTAGTAAGTATATTCTAATGTAAGTTGGCTTTTCTGACAAGGGAATTTAAAAAAAAAAAAAACATTTAAAAGAAAAAAAAAATAATTTTGAGAATCTCCTAGGAAGTGCTACCTTTTTGTTTTTATAAGAGCACCATTGTAAATAATTGTATAAATTTGTAGATGAACTGCCTAAATGCGATAATTTGGTATAATTCATACATTTGTATTGGCTGTTTTGCCATGTCTATTTTGAACAGACAGTAAGCCTTTTCTTTTTCCGTCATTCCTAATCTGGATTTGTTTTTTTGTCTGCAAAGTGACAATTAAATGAGTCATGTTCTTGCAGTTGATGGTTTGCTACAGTTCCCTCCATATTCATTTTTCTGTGGGTTTTTGGGGGGGTTGGGGAGCTTGGGTGATTAGAATAGTTATTACATTTACCTAAGCCTAAGCTACATATATACTTTTATGTGTTTGTTAATGTGCCTTTATTCACAAATACTGTTAAAGACTATTTGGTCTTTTTCTTTAACTGCGCCTTGGATATCCAAATTGGCTTTTTTTTCTTCATTTATTTATATTTTTAATAGGAAAGGCTTACTGTCATCTCCCAATTTCATCTAAGTGAACTTTGCAGCTGTTCTGTTTTTCCTTCCCTATTTAAAAAGAAGCAAATCTCAGAAGCTTTAATGTCCTAAGTACAAGTGCCATATTTGATTTGATAGCCTTCTAAGAAGATGTATGTCTTTTTAGACAGTATGATCATGTGATTAGAATGTTAGAAAAATGGCACATCACGTGCCAGTGTTTTTTTAATGTTTTTAATTTTACCATAATTTTAGAAGTTTTTTGAATTATGTGTTCCATTACTACACAGCCAAACATGGAACATATGGAAAACCTCCAGAATCAGTGGAGTTTTATTGTCCAAATTGAACATTATCTTTTTTTTTTTTTTCTGCAGGGAAAAGATTAAAATAACACACATTTACAGTAACATCAGGTTGTAATCTACGTTATATGTTGAGTGGGAAAAACAATATTTTCATCACGACATATGTTCATTAGTGTGAATACTTAAATTCCAAACCTTCTAATCCTAAAGAATTTCATGTGAGAAGGACTCTTTTAGTTCTTAGCTAGCCAAAGTAACCATTCACTCTAATGCACAATATGATGATACATACTACCATGTTACTAGAATTGGCTGTTAACAAAAGTGTTGCTTTCAGCAGTTAAATTGGCTCTGTCAATAGCGAAATGTTCATAAAAGGTACTCTGTCATTTCTTTTCAGTTTTTTATTTTATTTGTGTGGTGTGTGTGAGATAGATAG
>NW_017306389.1:466945-467563 GCF_000935625.1 Nanorana parkeri
CACACACGCAAACACTGTGCCTGTATCACACACATGCATGCACACACACGTCCTGTCAAAAATTACCTGATTCATTCACTTTTCATCAAAGAAATTTGTTGGGTCATTAAACTTTTAATTTATGTACTTTTGTATTATTATTATTAAATCACTAAATCAGTTTGACATGTAATTGTAATATAACATATTTGTCTCCTTAAGGAAAAATGACTAAAGAAAATATTGCTACATTTTTCAAAGTCTTACAGAAGTGATTATTCTTCCAAAACAAAAGGTTGATAAGATTTTGGTAGACTATAAGAATGATTCTGTTTCGAGGAGTCAATCAAAAATATGCAAATTTACATTGAAAGCTGATTGTGAATATACTCTAGTACTAGCAAACAATATTTCATAATTTGAGCATTGACAAATTTTATCTTAATTTGAATGTAATTGCTTTTTATTTTTCATATACATGTCCGAATTACAAAATAATTCAAATCTAACCAAATCTTGGAAATTAACTTTGGTGTTTCCTTGTGGACACCAGTACCTGGACATTACACACTAATCTGTGTACTAAAAAGTAAATCATACTGATTTACTTGACTTTTTTTATTTGTCATAGTCACACCT
>NW_017306389.1:467584-547210 GCF_000935625.1 Nanorana parkeri
GACCACACTGTTCTCAATGCATAGAGATATCTATGGGACCAAAACCACGCAACATCCACCTGAAAATAGATCCTGCATCCTTTTGCGTGACAGGTGATATCGCACGCGCGAAGCAAGTTTTAGGTGTGAATTGTCACCATTAACTTGTATGGGCTTTTGTGTTTTGCGCATTATTGCGCGATAAAACGCTTAGACGCTTGTGAACCAGGCACAGTTCTTCAATTATGAATTAACTTTCAAAATGTGCAGTAAAATATTAGTGTTTTTGGTCCTTTTAAATATTCTGTATTATAGCTGGCATATGGATGTAGTCTATTTTCACAGAGGAGTAAAATTTCAAATGTTTAGACTTCATTTTAAATCAGTTCTCAATGTGCACATTCTACATTCCTCTATTTTTAAATTGTTTTTTAATAAAAGATGCCAATCTAAAAAGTTAGCTATCTGATCTGTATAATAATTAGAAAATGGGGAAAGTTAGCAATAATTTTACATTAAAAATATAATAGTAAATGTTTGTATTATTCAAATGCAATAGAAAAAAAAAAAGATTTCTGTTGGAACCTTGAAAAATGTTGTAGCAATTTCAAAATGAATGTCATTCTGTGAATTATTCTATGTATATGCATACCTTCTTATTGTGGTCATCTGTTTTCTATTAACAATAATTCCTGTTAACATTTGTGCATTCTGTATATCTCATGGATTAAGATAAGACCTCAAATATTTTCTAATTTCCTCTGTGATGGAACACTTTTTAAAATGTTTTAAAGCTAAACAAGAATATGTTTGTGCCTTTGTTTCACTAGGGAGGAACAAAACAGCTGTGCAAAGCTTCTGAATTTGACTCTTCATTTACATACATTTTATTTTCTAACAGTAATTGCAATTATTGATCTGACTCTTGGGATCCAGTGACTTTTGCAAACCAATGACCTCATAGCTCCTGTTAAACAGTATTGCATTACATATATCCCATTTGAAAGATAGAGGACCTTTTGTGTGGATTTCTGAAATTTGTAAAATTAACAAAAAAAAATTAAATATTTCTACAGAAACCAAAATTAGAGTTTTCCCTTCCCAGATTCAAAGTATAGATTCCAGATGGCATCTTGAAAAATGTCCATTAAATTGTTCTGCAATATACATTTTTTGCAAACCTGTCACCCAGTCTGCTTTGGGACATTTGTTTAGAATAATGTAAAATATGTTGTTCCTTCAATTTCTGGTTTAAATTTGTACATGGCTAAAAAAAATTTTTAAAGCAGGTTTTTGGTAGAAACTTACTTAATTTATTAAGGAAAAATTAAAGTTATTATATCCCCCAAGTGACTTTACTATGTGCCAAAAATTTAATATAGGAAATAATATTTTAAATTCAGTAGAGTTTCTATGATTTTCTAAAAAAATTCCCAATTTAAAAAGCTTGTTTAAGCCTTAATGTTTTGTTTTTTTTGAATGCCCCAAATCAATTTACCGATCTGTTGCTTGGTTTAGACTATGAAATGCTGAATACTGGCTAGTAGAAAAAAATGCATTCCTTAAGTAAGAACCCTCTAGCTTTTGATGCACATTATATTTCAGGTATATTTCCACACAGGTAGTTAAACATTTTAAGGATAGTCCATGCCTTGCTCATGCTTAACATGCCAATTTTTTTGATAGAAAGAGTCAGAGCCAATTACTCACATATGTTATTTTGAGGAAGGAATGGGTGAGATGAATTTACGTCCATTTTATTTTTCAGTGAAAAGAAACTTCTTTAGTAATATTTCTGTAAATCAGACGGAAAAGAAAAGTTGGCTTTGTCAGTGTTTGAGTCTGTGTCAAACGTTTGTGTATATAGTGGTTCTTAGATTCTTTTGTTGAAGAATCTGGTCCAAGGGTATTGTAATGTCTCCAATCATGGAGAAGGATAGTAAGATGCAATTAATCGCCTTGAAGTATCAATTTCAAAAACGTATTGTTTGGATAAAAAGTTATCACTGGCGTCTTAACTGTAACTATTTTGTCAATCTGGACAATGCCATTTTCCAAGAAAAACCTAAAGCTGTAATTCATATTGTTCCTATAGTTTCGCCTGTCTTAGCTACAAGTACATATCTGTTTTTTTGTCTGTTTTTGCTGTCGGAAAGATTGCAAAATCTCATAATGTATTTTGTCCACTGGGGGGTTTTATCCAGATGTGGGTTTCTAAAAATATGTTTTCATAATAAAAGACCAAATGCTAAATCCCCAATGTCTCATGAAAAGTAAATTGTCTCTATACTTTATTTTCTACAAGTTTGCCTAATTGATGACTGTTACTATAGGAACAACATATATTATAGTTTTTAGTTTCTCTTAAAATCTGTAAGGTCATTGTGTACAAAATTGCATGTTCTGTGAAAGTCCAGGTTGACCTCTGTGTTGATCTTCAACGTTTATCAGGAATCCTAATTTTTTTTTTTCTTGAGATTGTAAACTTAATTGTTATTTAATTTTTGGGAAAGGGGACACATTTCTGAATGTATCATTTAGAATTATTTAAACACAACTGTCTTATGAACATGTATAAAATGCTGACAGTAGGATCCTCCAAATATTTCATTTTTTTTTTATTAACGTGTAAAATACTTCAAGGAAAAAGTGTATGCTGTTAACATTCTTTGTACAAAGATTTTTTAAATCTGTTTTTACAGAAGAAATTAAAAATCACTTTTGTTTTTGGTAACTGTACTTAGCAGCTTGGTGGAAAGTCTTGATGATGGTCACTAATTTTATTTTTAATTTTAATATTTTTATTTTTTTTAGCATTTTGTCCCATTTCATAAAGTACCGTTTGAATACAATGCGAAGTGAAATCATGTGTGTTATATTTCACTATTGTAGTTATAATTATATGTAGCAGAGATAGCTTGTACTACTGATTTAACAACCATTATGCTAAAAATATCCTGTTTAAAGAATATATATATATAAATATAAGTATACACTTATATATACAGTTGAACCTGTTGGTGTAACCCATTTGAAAAAGATGGACTTTGAGGGATATATTTATCTATACTAATATAATGTGTATACATAGATATGTCCATCAGTGAAACACATGTTCATTACATTGCAGGTAATAATTAAGGTGGTTTTGAGAGAACAATGTATCATAGTTGATCATTTGCTGTGAAGCTTTGTCCCCTTTTACTGTAGTCTGTTTAGAAGAGAAATGTATCAAGTTTGAGATTAGACATTGTGACGTTCTGGTCTGACTGCTTTATTTCTTCACCGGGTGCCAGGATAAATTGTCATGAATGTAGTACTTGCCCAGTGTGAAGCAGCTACACCATAACCTATATGAGGACTTTTTAGAAAGGACTATTTCAAGTTTATCTTTTTTGTATATGAAATTGAACAATAAATTACAGGTAAATATTGAATCAGTGTTGTTGTCTGTTTTGCCAATGGTACAGGACACTAAGGTGTAATCATTTCAAGCGGGTCTGTTACTTTCATTGCCTAGTGCACTTTGTCATCAAGCAAAGTATTTTGGTTTTCTTTGCATCCCTTTTGACTTGCTACACAGTCCTGGCTCAGAGTATACCCATGCAGCTGACTTCCTAAACACCCACAACATGGTTACTAGTCGTAAATTTATACCTGCCTGGAGCCAGTTTGCTGACAGCCCCATAGCCGTGTTTGCATACTGTATTCCAGGATTTCAGCCACTTTGTTTTTTTCAGATGTTGAAATTAAAATGGCAGCAGGTACCGTTCTAAGATTTCCAAAAGTGCTATAGAAATACGAACAGTCCATGTACAGCCACGTGAAAAAGAAAGTACACCCTCTTTGAATGTAATGGTTTTAGGTATCGGGACATAATAGATATCATCTGGTCCTTAGCAGGTCTTAAAATTAGGTAAATACAACCTCTGATGAACAACAACACACATTACACCCTGTCGTTATTTATTTTACAAACATAAAGCCAAAATGGAGAAGTTATGTGTGAAAAACTAAGTACACGCTTACTGCTTCCTTAGTAATGAAGAGGCTAAGTAGCTGCCAGGTGCTGCTAATCAAATGCCCTTGATTATCAGCAAGTGTGACCACCCCCTATAAGGGCTTGTTCACACGATATACAATGTGTTCCAGCGTGGTTAGCTGCTGGTATGCACTGTATCGGATAGTAAACTCCCTCTGCGGTCTGGTGCAATAGGGGGCGTGGTGGTGCATTGAAGTCAATGAAACCGCAGCCACGCCGCCTGCCTGCAGTGCGATCATCCGCACCAGAACACCGGCACAACAATGCCTGCATTCCGGTCCAGTGCAATCGGAAAAAAATGCTGCAAGCACTTGACTTCAATGCACTGCCATGGCCCAGAACACACGGGGAAGTTTACTATGCGATAGTGTGTTCCAGCAACTAACCGCGCTGGAACGCACTGTATATGGTGTGAACAAGCCCTTATAGGAAATGTGTTACGTATATAACTTACTCCTCTGGAGAGGTAGACTGGTGCCCTGTATTATATCTGAGCATCTTGCCTGGTCTCCTTGGTCACCAGCATTGCCTGTTTCTGCCTCCTTTATAATCCTAGAAGACTGGCATTGACCCCTGCCTTCTCCTGTTACTTTTCATTTCCTCAGTACATATAGCAATTACACCAGAGTTGTCACCTTTCCTACCTCATTTAAAACAAAACAAAAATATTTTTTACCTGGTGATCATGCCAGTTACACACTTTCAGCCTCAGGCTGGTGACAAAGCTCACGCACTGTACTGTATCTAAATGAAAGCAATCTTGTCACCCAAGGACATTAGATCTGTCCACGGGACACATCCACCTCTCCTCATACCCTGGCGAGGAGGTTGTGTTCTGTAGTCCTAACAGCCTTCCTGATAACATTCTTTTTTTTTTTTTTAATTAGGACTGCTGTGTGTACTGTCATCTTTGAGTATACATACATTTGCACTGTGTAGTTATAGGTGCCCTTATATCCTGAGTATCATTAGAATTCCAGCTTAAGTGTGATCTTTTATACAGATGGCATTATTTCTTTAAAGGTTTCTTTTGACATCTCTTTTGGTAAGCTGTGTGCTGTATATAGGCAGGAGGTCCTGCATCTTCTCGAATCATTGTTTAATGACAATAAATTAAATTACCCACTTTATTTTTTTCCACTGGGTATGATGCAGTCATCTGTTCTATTGGTCTAATCACAGTTCCTCCATCTGTTGCCTTAGCCACTATACACAGATGGTCTATGGAGGTGTACTGTACATAATTTACTGTATGTATATAGCCTTAGCCACTATACACAGATGGTCTATGGAGGTGTACTGTACATAATTTACTGTATGTATATAGCCTTAGCCACTATACACAGATGGTCTATGGAGGTGTACTGTACATAATTTACTGTATGTATATATCCACCCACACCTGGAAATCTTAGATTCAAAAAAATTATTGTCTTTGTTTCCTTGGTATGTATGGATCCTTACTTCTCCAGCATGTTTGGTAAGACCAATTCCTTTGATAATTTGTGTCTATTGACAGAAGCTGTCCCATGCTCTGACCACAAAAAGCACACACCCACTTACACAGTTCACTATACTTGTTACAAATTCTGCTATTTAGTAAAATACTAGACATGTGCATTTGGACGAACGTGCTCAATCACGAAATTCCGTTGATTTTAGCAGTTCGTACGAATCAGAAATAACAAATTTATTATATGCCCGAATATATGAAAAACTATATTCGGGCATATATTCCTTATGTATGGGCACCGCCATCATGGACACCCATACTGTATATGCGTATGATGTCAGCCGACGTTGGGTGGTGCGCATGTGCAGAACGCGCAGGTGTCGACTGCACTTTTTTTTTTATTGTGCACTTTCGGATTCAGAGGCTCATTAGCTCCGCATCCAAAACAGCATCATTATTTGTCTCATTAAACTAAACGAATGAAAAGGTGTTTCCCTTTTCATTCCTTTTGTCCAAAATGAATTTTTATGTTGTGCACATGTCTATAAAATACCCCAATTTCATTGATGTCCTTTCAAGACTACTGTTTCAGGTCTGCAAGTTTTCTGGCAAGCTGGATGACATTCAGGCTTCTTGCAAGCACCAAGCAAAGATATCCCCACAAACCTTCCCATCTCCATTTAACTGCTGGAGCCATTACAAAAACAATGATAGCTTTGGCAGAAATATGGAGCTGCCATTGCAGACCGCCACCTGCAAATGCAGTTTCCTGCCTATTATTCTGATCAATCAGCTTCAATAGTCTGAGTACTTCACGTAGATCAAGTATGCTGATCAGAAGGCGGGAGTCCTTATTTGCGTACCTGTTGCAGGTTACTGACTAAAAATATTGCAGACACGAGTCAATATGACAGGCAGGCTACTTTCAGAAGTAGTGGTCAGCAATGGCAGCCTCCATGTTTTTCTCTTGACAACATTCCTTTAAAGTGACGCTAAATTTAGGAGTTAAACCTTAAAAATGCATCAAGTACCCTATCTATTAAAAATATAGTTTTTGTGCATTACTCGGCTGTAGATCGTCAAATTTCATGCTGACACTGTCCTTCCTTCTGGACTGCGGCTACGTTTGTTCCCCATGATCCCTGTGTGTGTTGTAAAATAGTCACCGCTCCAAGCTTGCTCCCATAATAAACAAACAAATCAAAGCCGCTCAACCTCATACACCAATATTCAGGCTAAAACCTCAATGCTCGGTGAGAGAAGAGTAGAGTAAACAAGCACACCAAAATTGATCCTCAATGGATCAGTTTTGTGTGCCGGTTTCACTACATTGCACTCCCATCATACAGTATGACTTTAATAGAAAATAGTCATCTAAATGTGAGATTGTAGTCAGCATGAATTCGGAGATGATTTGAGGATATACAGTTTAGAGTGATGCACAAATAATACATTAATGTTAATACTTAGGGTACTTGAATGCATTTTTAAGATTTAACCATGCTTGCCTCAAGGACTGCTCTAGAGTCTCTTCCATCCTTTGGAACTCCCTACCCCCAACCTGTCTATCTCCGACTCTGCGTTTAGGCGATCTCTAAAGACCCAACTCTTCCGGAAAGCCTAAAAAGCCTTAAACTTACCACTGATCTATCACTTTCTCAAACAATTCATCCCCACACAGCTACCACCTCCTGTATCGCACGCTGCTCCCTTTTAGATTGTAAGCTCTCACGGGTAGGGCCCTCCTTACCATCTTGACTTGTAATGTCTTCCTTATATTGTAAAGCACTGGGCAAACTGTTGAAGCTATATACATCTTGAATAGTATTAATAATAATGATTCAACGCTTGAGTCTAGTGTCACTTTAAGCTTCCGAAATGTAAAAACATAAATAACAGAAATAAAACCACAAGGGAATGACACCTTCATTATAAATAACAGGCCCACGTTGGGTCTGCATGTAAATGTGAATAACAAAGATGTCACCAGCACACCAATTACAGTGATTAGCAAAAGTCCATTTAATGAAAAATTGCCATTCAATGCAAGCGCTTTCGGCCTCAGCGGGTCCCCTTCATCAGGCTCAGAATGGCACAATGACTACGTGTAAATGTGGAGACAAATGTAAATGATGGAATGTGAAATAAAATAGATCACATGTTAGGTGCGGTCATTAAACCTGTTGTCCAAGGTGGAAAGACATTTTTAAAAACTGAAGTAAGTGTATTAACTGTATTGCTGGGGGAACTTCTTCAACAGCCCTTGACTCTTCTTCCCAGTTAATTCTTCAGTAAATACAACCTGCTAACGGCTGTAGTGACAGCATTGTTTTTTCTGGAGCACGGTTACCTCAACCGGCTAGCTTTGCGATAGGTAACTAGTCTTCTCAAGCAGCACAAGCAGGGCTAAATGTAGAACGGGGAAAACCACTTGTTTGTTTACAAGTCATCTTGATGTCGCCAAGATGACTTGTAATAAGAGTGCAGGCTGGTTGTCCTCCCCCGCCGAGTAAATCTGGTCCTGGGTGTCTTCCTAGGGACGCCACTGACAACATGTGTTTGCCCAGCCATGTATGGGGTGCCATGAACTGGCAATGGCACAGCGAATGTGTTTTTTTACGCATTTCACAAACGCACAAAACGCTTAGGTTAGGTGTGAATGAGGACTATTGGTAAGAGAAGTAAGAGGGATGATTACCGGAGACATTTTTTTTTATCATTGCATTACCAAACATAACCACAAGATGTCGCTACAGTCACAGCTCGCCTCCTATGTGACTACAGCATGCAGTGCACATCTCCCGGCATAAGATGACGCTAGATCAGAGCTGATGTGAGCAATACGCTCTGCTTTCTTTTCCCCCAAGTCATGTCCGCTCGTCTGGTGTACCGGTTTGTGAGCCGCCGCTTCGTCGGAGGGTTCGTATTAGGGGCGGCGGTGAGCAGCGCTTCCTGTCTGGCAGCCGTGCATCTGTATGATCGGAAGAAAGCGGAGCCGGGAACACCGGGTGAGTCCTCTGCCCACTGGCGGGCACTGAGCGTACAGCTCAGCCACACGTGTGTCAGTGTTCTATGAATGTGCTACTTCCGGTCTGTCACTGTGTGTACATTGATCGGTGCATGGACAGTGCTCGGAACTCAGTGTCACTCATGTTTTGTTTTCATTGCACTTCTATAGTTAACCCGATGTCCCAGATTTGTAGGGTCACTCTGTACAAGTGATACAGGAGAGGTTAATGTACAGGTCACATACAGTGCGGGAATAGAGATTAATGGGCAAGAGTCCCCTGTATAATCACAATCCCTATCCAATGAATTAAAATAGAATGATGGACTACAACTGACTCAACAATATAGTAAATATATAACAAATAGTAACTAACAGATCATACTTAACTGTATTATCACTGCTACTGTTGTCTCTGTCAGAACCGGTGAAAAAGTCGCCTTTCGATGAATTTGGATTCCCGCAGAGCGGCACTGAAGTGAGACAGTATGTTAGTCACGCTTTGTCCTATGATCAAGAAAAGAAGACTCCCCGATGGGTGATTGAACATCTTACAAGGGAGAAAACTGTTGGTAAGTGAGTGTCTGGGTGTAAAGGGACGCCTTGTGTTACTGGCCGCATGTCCTTGTGTATAGTCTATCCAGTGACACTGATAGCTATGCAGTCGGTGTATGCCATGCTTATCGGATTGTGCTCATAATGAGCTGTTCGTTTATGACCAACTAAGTCAGCAGTTGGCATTGGTTTGTCCAATCCAGGAGCCAGCAGAATTTTTAGGAGCTAGCTCCACTGACAGTAACTAGAGAAAACTTTGAAAGTTAGGCAGCAGGGCAATTTTTAAGGAGCATTAGCTACCTGGCTCCTGGCGCTAGCCTAAGTATAATACTGTCTTTTTTTTTTTAGGATCATTTTCAGGATAATTATTCATCAAAAGCTATAATGATGTCTTTTTTAAAGTAGTATTAAAGTCAAAAATGTTTTTCCCTCCCCCCAATGTTAATAAAAGCACTTAACTTAAATGATGTTTCTTAATCCGATCTTCCTCGTCCTTCCTGTCCTTTTCATCTGTCCCTCCAGCGGTGCGGCGGGTCTCCGATCCAGCGCTGATTCCTCTGTCCATGCTGGCACTGTCCCACGGTGTCTGCATGCGGGTGCACGCATCCATAGACTTACCTTGTGTCTCGCCTCGTGTCCCGGCCGAAAATGTGAACTGCGCATTGCGCCTGCCCCAAGTAGTTTTGCGGACTCCCGCGAATTTTCACATTTTCGGACGGGTGCGTGCGGGGAAGACACAGGTAAGTTTAAAGCGGGTTTTTTTTTTTTGCATATATCTACTACTTGCTAGCCTGATATATATGCAAAAACACTGGAGGCTTTAAAGGAGAACTATGGGGTCAGTGTTTTTCCCCATAGTTCTCCTTAGGGTAACGGAAGGACACAAACTAGAGTTCTCCCGTTACCATAAGCTCAGTATACCGCGAGCTACAGCTTGCGGTATACTGAGACGCCGCAGCCGGAGCGGATCCCGACGTAGATGACGGGATCCGCCCAGCTGCGTGAGTGACAGCTGGCTCTGCCTATCTAGAGGCAGAGCCAGCTGTATCCCCCCCTTCCCCGTCCGTTCCGCCAGTCAGCGCTGGCAGATCGGAGAGGGGAATCCAGCCCCTCCCCCTGTCACGGCAGAGAGGTGAGCGAACCTGGTATGTGTTCGCTCACCTCCCGATCTACTGAGCCGACCTGTGACAGTCTCATTGTCGCAGGTCGGCTAGAACTATGAGGTGAGTGGAAATCACTCATCTCATAGTTCTCCTTTAATTATACTTTAAGGTCTGGGCGTTTTTTACCTTATTGGATTCTATGCATTCCGGTAAAAAACACCCAGAACCTTTTTCTCCCCCAGTCCCCTCCACACTTACCTGTCAGCTACGCTGGTCCCCGCCGCTGGTCCCAAAGTGATCCTCCGTTCCCCGTACTTCCTGGTCGCTTGGGGAGCATACTGCCATAGGCTCCTTCTGCCATCAAGCAAAGAGAGAAGGGGAGTGGCCTGCCACAGGGCTGTGTGTGTCTGACACACACAGCCACTGCGGGCACGAGCGCCCGTGTGCCTCCATTAGAACGATGGTGGCACCTGTACAGGGGGCGGGTGGAAGAACACTGCGGGGACCCACTAGAAAACGAGGAATGAAAAGATTTGAACGAAAAACAACAACAGCCTCAGGCAGAGGTGGGCATCCCTATTGCAAATTTTAAAAAAGGAGGGTTTAATATGTGTATGTCTGAACAAAACAAAACAAAAAATAGTACATCTCTGCTATACAGTTTATGCACATTTCACCATGTTTTGTCTCTTTAAATATTATACATGTACTAAAAATGCCTGCTGATCCTAACTTCCTGCAAACTCTACCTCTACTGCGCTTAAATGCCAACCAGTGTTATCAGTCCTGCCTATTTCATCTCTTTGAACCACAGAACACCCCTTCAAGACATGGATGAGGATAGGGGAGGTGTCCTGCAGTCCTAACACACTTTTCCTAGGGTGACAACACTATAGATATAGTGCAGTGAGTATTGTTGCTCTAGGACACAAAGTGCGTTAGTGGCAGGATCACCGGGTGTAAATAAAAAGAAAAGGCCTGAAAAAAGCAATCTAATTCAGCTACCACATCTGAGGACTAAGCTGCAATATTTTACAGTTTTAGTTTTACCTTTAGATGCCCTTTGAGTTTCAAAGATATTACAGTTTATAAGATGTTTTATATCTGACTTTATCTATTTACAGTCTTTCAGTTACAATTACACATAAAAGTGACAGCACAGTAGAGCACCCTGCCTTTTGTCATCCATGGTCTGATTGAAGCTTTCACCAAAGTGCTTTTATAATGGAGGAATCACTGGGATGAGTCATTTGTGAATGCAAACTTCAGCTTTAGCTATGGAGGTCTGTAAGCCCTAGGCCTTGCAGCAAAGCTAGAGCCTGGTAAAAGGGAACAGTAGATAAGAGTTCCACTAGGCTCAAAAGAAGAATGCAGAATATTAATATGTAATGTTTGACGTTTATCCAGCAAAAATACTTGTAATTTTTTTTTTTTTTTATAGTCCATAATGAATAAAGAAAGTGATTATCTATAGAACCACAATGCATTTCCTTTATAGGAGATTTCCATGAAATATCTCTATCTATGTTTAACTGACTGACAACCCTGAATATAATGTGGAGGTGTTCTATCAAAGATTGTGACTGCATTATAATGTGTGACCGGTCACACATTTTAACGTAATCACGCCCACTTTTTCGGCATTGGAATATGTGACCAGCAAAATGAGAAGAATTGTTAACACTTTCTCAGCTGTTCCAGGGCAGATCGGCATCGCAGATCGCATGTGCAGGAGAACCGATCTGCCCTGAAATAGCTGATCGGTCCTGAAATGTTACTTCTATCCGACTTTGTGGAATGTGAGATTGCAGTCACAAAGTCTGATAGTAGTGACATTTCAGGACCGATCAGCTGTTGCAGGGCAGATCGGTTCTCCTGCACAAATGATCTGCGATGCCAATCTGCCCTGGAACAGCTGGAACCCTTCACCTTTTCCCAGTCACATATTCCACCGCCGAAAAACTGTGCGAGATTAGATTAAAATGTGTGGCCATGTCACCGGTCACACATTCTAACACAGTCACAAACTTTGATAGAACAGAGGCATCCTGTGCTCCTTCAGCTCCCCTGGCCCAGTGTTGCTTACGTTTCAGAGTGTTGGAGTGTAGCTTATGAAGTGTAGCTTATGAACTTAAGAAAACCACTGAATGTTAAATGCTTTAAAATGTAAACTGCCTTGGTGCCGGGATGAATGAACTCCTGTGAGCATGTGCAGGATTTATGTCATCCTGGTTTGCTGCAGGGGAGGTTAGTATTGGGGTGATTGTTTTAATATGTTGAGATGTCACCTTTTCAGTTCTTCTTTCTTTAGGCAATGCCGACCGGAAACACTGTAAATTTAAACCAGATCCAAACATCCCAGAAATGTTTAGTGCCACTAATGAGGATTATTTAAAAAGTGGTTGGTCTAGAGGTCACATGGCACCAGCGGGAGATACCAAGTTTTCTACGGTATACATTTAAATGATTTATGTTATACTGTTTTATTGTACTGATATGCCAACTGCAGTAACAAATTAGCAGCAAACATAATAACAACATGCAAACACAGAGGTCCGAAATAGCAATTAAAGGATCAAAACATAGTGGAGAGGTTTAAAAATTACAGTCACAAGGCTGAAAATGGAGATCTGCGTATTTATTTTAACGCTTTGTGAGCTTAACCTTATATGTTGGCTACAGAGACAGCCCATCAGATAAAATTTGCTTATCAGCTCCATTCTCCAGTCTATTTGAAACTGTACTTAGCTGCCTGATAGGTGTTGGGCCACTCCTGACTCATTGGAGTTCTGCAAACAAGGGACTTCTCTAAGCACAGCTGAAAGTGAAGAAAGCCAAACATATGAAAAGAAGACTAGGGCTCTACCTGCTGGTTAAACTCATTCCAATACACATTCTCTTTAAAGTCAAGAAACACTTTGTTACCTACTAATAGAAGAATTTGAGTTGTGTATATAGAAAATTTTATGTCTCAGAAACATTAAAACAATCTTTTTTTCTAAGTTGAGAAAAAAAAAACTAAAAGCAGAAGTAAGGTTGTTGCCCACTGCATGGACTTGCAGGATAAGAAATGATTTTAACTGTATTTAAAGTGAAAGAAAACCATTGTTTAAACCTTCATTACACCTCACAGCCAACTACCTCTGCGTCATTTACAACCTAAAAGTCTAAGAAGTGATGTGCCATACCTACCTATCAGATGCTCCAAGATCTGAGAACAGCTACTACAGCGGGGTAAGTGGGTGGTTAAAAAAAGGCACGTTCTGTCCAGGCAGGGCCACTGATTGGCTCGCTTTGCCTGAATGTCACCCTTGTCGGCGCACACTTGTTAGGCACCTGTAGTTAGAGGGGCTGCAGCAGCTGATTGGTAAGCATGACGAACATTTTATTTGCCAGCCACAGGCCAAATAATCAGTGTCACAAAATAAAACGAGTTTTATTGCTATAACCTATTAAAAAATATATATATAGTTTGTTGCTGGTTGAAGAGGGGTACAGGGGCCTCTGAGCACCATATGAGCCCCATCACACACAGCACAGCATGAACAGGAGCTACACCAGTCCTCCTATCCGTAGCTTTCAGGCTCTATTCACGTCCATCAGATACGCACCATGTCCGAAATGTTCCACTTTCATGTTCAATTAGATAACCTGATCCATTTTCTGTCTTACAGGAAGCAATGGCTGAAACATTCTATCTTTCCAACATCGTGCCTCAAAACTATGAAAATAACGCCGGCTTCTGGAACCGGTAAGAGCCGTGAATTCAAAGAGGTCATTATCAGATCTGTATGTGCAAATGTTCATCAAGGACAGTTCTAGAAGTCATGAAAGCGGAACTAACTGTTCCCAAAACACTTTGGGCTAGTTCACACCAGGTGCATTGATCTTCATTGATCAACACAGGCTCAATGCAGGGGGAACATAGGAAACAGTTGTTCTCTATGTGCTCTGTTCACACAATACATGAGCACAGTGTAGAAATGGAATTGTCTGCATTTGTATGCAGCACAATGTACTTCACCACATGTCAATGCACTGCAGTGCATGAGGTTCAATCAAGAGGAAAAAGTAAACAGTGCCTTGAACTGTATCGTACCATTCTACGCAACACACACCAGCACGTGCATTATATAGAGCATAACGCACATAGGTAGGTGATTTTCGGACCCCTTACATTCAAGTCATGCCTCTGGGGATAACTTTTTTTTTTTTAAGGGCCCGTGGAACGTGCGTCTAAAACGAACTCCCCCTGTGAACAAAAAAAGTGAACTGTGAAATCACAGCACACAAAAACGTGCACAAGGGTGCTTGGTCCGTCAATAAAGAAGGGACCTCGATTCCCGACCTGGCGAAACAGGTCCCTCACAGTACTGGGTAGGGGGATCACCCGAAGAGAAACCCCCTGGGTGGGGGGAGACAGAGAACCCTATATAAGGGCACAGAATCTCCCCCCCACATCGGGAAAAGGCCCCAAAGGAACCTGCACCCGCTGCATCTGTGGGTCAATCGAAAAAAAAACAAAAAAAGTGCCAAATCGTGCATAAGGTGCGATAAATAAAGAGTGCCAGTGCATCACGCTGACAGGCCCTAGGGGCCGGAGTGCAAAAATATTGCCCCGGACTAGCCATAAGGCCTGTCTAGGAGGTGTTGTGCAGAAAAATGCAATGTGATGCCGTGACCAAGTGCACAGTGAGTCAAAGTGGGTTCCCACCCCCAAGTGACTTTCTGAGCACCCCTGGGATGCCACCCCCAGGTGGCACAGCACCACGGGCTCTGCCGCCACCCAACCCTCCGGCCAGACCAAGCTTCGCATCCGTTCAGTCAGTAGGCAATAGTGCAGAGAAAACTCCTCCCTCTAAAAGGGAGTCGCCTCAAGCACCTACCTTCACTCCAGAGAGTATTAAGCAACCGTCCGTACCAAGGACGGTCCATGCTTTTCCCCTCTGAAACTGATAAGAACAGATACTACACTTGATCTTAGCCAAAAGGCCGAGAAGCGATAGCCCCTGGGGATAACTGTCACAGTTTCCAGTGTGCTTATGTTATCTCTCAACCAGCTTTTTAGATGCAGCTACCACAAGGGACAAGCTGATAGGATGAGAGAGCAGAGTGACAGAGAGATGATCTCATCAGTTTTCTGTTTCTCCTTTTACTGTCCAGTCACAGGTGGGAGGAGGGACAAGACCTGTAGCCTAACTGCAGTAGAGACAAATCATGCCTCCTGTCCTGCCAGACATGATGTATGCTACAGAGCTGTGTAAATCTCAGAGCTGCAAGGACAGAAATACAAATCCTTTGGCAGGTAAATCAGCTCCCTTATTAATTTAAATTGCCTTAGTCGTTTCCCTGAAGTTTAACTTTAAGATAACCCTTGCTGCATTTTCTGGAATTGAAAACATAATCCCTGTTATGATTTTCTTAATAAGACTAATGCTGACATGGATTGAATATAAACATCAAGAAGCATGTTCTGTCCATGTCATAATTCTCCTGCGAGACTCCTGCCATGCCAACGTGCAATTATCATCTTGACTGAGTGACTTCTCACTGTAATTGATCTTAACAGTCTGCTGCTCCGCTGCCTCCCACACAAACTCCGCATTTTGTCACTCAAACAGAGCCATGTTATTTATGTGAAAGTATATCAATGTGTTCATGGATGGAATTAGCGGCGCTGAAATAAACTCTTTAAAAAAAAGGAAAAAGAATTCTAGGATAATAAAAAAATCCTTTAAATTTTTTGTGTTTTGCTGTAGAAAAAAAAAAATGAGGTGTTGTAGATCGTCCACTGCATTATTGTGTCAAAAGAAAACGGTAGGGATGCACCGATACCGATACTAGTGCCGATGCCGAGTACTCGTACTCGCCCAAATGCTCCCATACTTACCCCAGATAATGGAACTTCCAGTCAGAGGGACATTTCCTCTGGTTAGCAGTGCCGTGAGGGAACATGGAGCGAGCTTCCCAATTGGCCGGGAATCCGGCTCCATGCGGTTTGGCTGGCCAATCAGGAAGCCGGCCCACGGGTAATGACTGCATTGTGTCTTAGCTCACAGCTAAAGGCCCCAGCTCTGAGCAGTACACACAGCTCCGACGCACTCCCATCTCTTTGCTCTGACACCTCATTATGAACAGCACGCTCTTTTTGCAGCCAATTACCTTTCAGCCAAACAAAGCTCCTGTCCAATCACCAACCACTTTGTCGGCCTGTCCTCTCCCACTCGGTCAACTCATTGGCCGCGATGATGGCACGTGGTCCTCGAATTCATCTCCCATTGGAAGCTGCTAAGGAGCTTGCATGGACGCTAATACAGGACTTGGTTAACTGTTCTGCTGCCAGTGGGAGTAAAATGACAGCAGCCACGGCACCACCCACTCCGCCTACTGCGGTACCACAAAGAGTTAAGGGCTGGTACAAACGTCTAGGCCAATCTGATGTGGCGGGGAGGCTCCTATTGTGCCGTGATTGGTCAGAGGCAGGCTGACGGTCGCAGGAGATGTGTGAGGTAATTGGTGGCGCTGTGAGGAAGCAAAGATGTCCACCGATGGCAAGAAGCCGGTCCGCTCACCAAGCAGGCTCTGCGCTTATGGGTAGTCTTAAAGAACTATTAGATAATTTTACAGCTGTTGCACTATAGACACCCTGGTCCAGCTTGTGAATAGTAATAAATATGCAACTCCGCATGCTGCCCCTGCGAACAGAGCGCACAGCAGCACCTTCTGTCTGGGGGAGCCACAGTGGGGTAATGACACGCCGCCCAGGTCCATGCTAGTGGAAGTGTCGGTTCGGTACTCATACTCGGTACCGAAAAAACGGTATCGGTGCATCCCTAGAAAATGGCATTTGTTAGATTTCCGAACACCCCTTTTGCAGAAAGTGAATTAACACAATAAGATATTTGAAAGTCCCAAAAGAAAGAACGTGGCCTAGTAATTTACTGCCTCCTAAATTGTCAGCTTTGTAGGCATATAGCCCAGTGCTTAATGAACCAAATATAACAGACGTGCTCATTCTTAAGGTGCCCATACACCTTGCGATTATCGATCAGAATAAAATGTCCGAATTTCCTCAGTTTGGAAAACCTTTTTCGAGTCGAACGAAAATGGATGGATTAGTGGCGTTTTTGTATGGAAAACATGCACACTGCACATGCGCAAATGAAAATCCGTTCTCCCGATCGATGAAATTCAGCCAGTTAGTATTGCTAACGACCGATAATCGAAACCGACTTTGGTCTGTGCATGATGGGGTATTCAAGCACAAATTGAACGGGGGTTTGATGACGGGTCGAAAGTAATTGAACGATAATCATAAGGTGTATGGGCAGCTTTACAGATATCATGGGTAGGCTGATCCAAAATGATTAACTAAAACAGCTGTGTAGAGGGAAAAAAACTGGTCTAAGGACATCCATACTAAAAAAAAGTGAGTGGCAATTGTGATGATTAAACCTTTAAAGTGTATCTAAACTGAGAGAGCTTCGGGTTTTTTTTTCCTTTTTTCACCTGGTGATCTGGCCAGTTAGTCTATTTTTGAATTTCCTTTAATAGACCAAAGCTGTCCAGCAAAAGTGGCAGTTAGAGGGTTGAGACAAACCATTTAACAGAGAAGAAAAAAGAACAGGGCATTTTCCTCGTGAAATACCGTTTTATTAGTCCTAAAAATAAAAAACTGAATAAATCATACTCACAAACGATGTCTTTAGCAAAGCATTTCAAAATGACCAAAACAAGCTGGCATAATGTAGCAACCGACAACCGTAAAGTGGGCCAGAATCTTTGTCCTGCTGATGCGTTTCTAGGGTAATGCCTTCTTCATCAGAGCATACCCAAAAAATCGAGGACATTGTCCGTTGCTTGGGGCACACAAAACATTTCTTTGTTTACATCTTGCTGCCGGCTGCTAGATTGCATGGTGGGCAGCAAAAGGTAAACAATGGGGAGGAATAGCCACCCTACTATGGGCTATTTCAAATTGCAATAGCAGGCTGGTTATTGTGCCCGCCCACTGAGCAAAGGAGTGAACCGGAGAGAGAACTGTCCCTCTCATGTCTGCTCCTCGGCCCAGTGGGTGGGGTTTCAATAGCCAGCCTGCTATTGGCTATTGCATTTGAAATGTGGTTACTTGAGAGTTACTATTGGTTGCTTGAAAGTTACTATTATCTCAAGCAACCAGAAACTACAGTTATCTGGCATCTATTGATCCCCGTGGGTGACGGATTACTGAACGTTTACCAGTACCAGTTGGACCCAGGTACACCCATCTACTGTCCGGTCTGGCCAGAATTGGTCTTCATGGAAGAATTGCAGCCAAAAAGCCACACCTCCAATGTGGAAACAAGGCTAAGCGTTTAACGAAAACATAGGAACTGGGGTAGTAAATATTGGCAGCAGGTGCTCTGGACTGATGAGTCAAAATGTGAAATATTTGGTTGTAGCGGGTTTGCCGCAGGGTTGAAGAGCAGTACAATAATAAGTGTCTGCAGCAACAGTGACGCATGGTGGAGGTTCCCTGCAAGTCTGTGGCTACATTTCTGCAAATGGAGTTGGAGATTTGGTCAGGATCAATGGTGTCCTCAATGCTGAGAAATACAAACAGATACTTAGCGAGCATGCCATACCATCAGGGAGGCGTGTGATTGGCCCCAATGTTTTTCTGCAACAGGACAACAACCCCAAACATCCAGCCAATGTCATTAGGAACTATGTCAAGTGTAAAGAAGAACAAGGAGTCCTGGAAGTGATGGTTTGGCCCCCACAGAGCCCTGATCTCAACATCATAGAGTCTGACTGGGATTACATGAGGAGACAGAAGGATTTGAGGCAGCCAGGATTTATATAGCGCCAACAGTTTGCGCAGCACTTCACAAAACTGAGGGAGACAATATCATTTTAGTACAGGAGGTAGGAGGGCCTTGCTCATGAGAGCATGCAATCTAGTAGGAGGGGCAAGCGATACAAAAGGTAATAACTGTTTGGGATTATTTCATGGAAGAAATGAATGGACGGTTATATGTCCGGTGTCCACAAGCATTTGGCCACATAGCATAGCACAGATGCTCACACAACATGCAAAGGTCAGACATGTTCGGAGGCATAATTAAGACTCCCAGATAAATATTTACTGGATTAGGCAAATACTTATTAGTTCAGGGTGAAGCCGCCATTTTGAAGGGGAACAACCATCTTCTGCACGGAAAATTTATTTTTTAGTAGGCAAGTGTTATAACTTCTTGTAAATGTTTTTTTTTTTCCCCTTCAAGTATCTGGAAAAAAAAAACTCCTTATATTTTTGTCTTTCAGTCTTGAAATGTATTGTCGAGACCTGACAGAGCGATTTGATGATGTGTGGGTGGTTAGTGGCCCCTTAACATTGCCGGTGCAGCATGAAGATGGCAAAAAGAGTATCACTTATCAGGTGAGCAATTGTTAATACTGACACATTGCGGAGTGTCACTCTTAAGTAGACCGGTCAGTAAGTATATTATTGAACACAATGAGCGTTTCTCAGCTTTGCCAAACTTCTCTTCTTAACACATTAGACAGGTGCAAAAAGCATTCAGCCATGAAATGAAGCTGTGCTTATCAGCAGCCTAAAATCCACATCATTTCTTCACGGAGGGAGAAAAGACAGTGTGCATTCTCATTAACAGCTGCCATTTTATGTCAGCAGGGCGAGATTGTAATGTGATAAATCAGAGTTTTGGAATTCTAATGAAGCTACTTAGAGGACAACACAGAGTGAGTGCCTACTGTTGGGGGATTACGAGGACACTGAAATAGCCAGGCTGTAATTGCCTGTTATGACCCTGGGCCGGGTTTTGCTTTGTGAAGACAAGAAATACAGAAGCGCACTACCAAGTGGTGACTGAGCAAGAAAAAATAAGGGAATAATAAAATGAGACTTACCAGGG
The DNA here is from genome assembly GCF_000935625.1 of Nanorana parkeri. NCBI lineage: Eukaryota > Metazoa > Chordata > Amphibia > Anura > Dicroglossidae > Nanorana > Nanorana parkeri. The sequence goes on from NW_017306389.1 coordinate 487,641, forward strand.
AGTGGGTACTAGCGCGTTGTCAGCGACGAAGTGTGGATGGATTGGGAGTCCAGGACTCCACTCTGTCTTCTTAATCAGTAAAACGTCGGACACCCCGGTCCGCATTTTTAGGAGCCGCACACCAAGTACCGCAACCAACATTTGTTTACCCTCACCTCAGGGGCAGCGCTGCACTAGGGGACATTTCTCCCAATTTTTTGGGGTTTTGCTTTGTGCTTTCTCGAACTTGTGTCACTGATTGATCACCAGCATTACTAAAAGAGACTTTGTAAAAAAAATGGACATTGCAATAACTGTAGTAAGCTTAGTGAGGCTTGGCATGAATGGAGCGGTTTTCACTACCATCTGATGTGGGTTTGATAAAAAACAAAGGAGTGCTAACAACTCTTAAAAATGCAAGTGATTGGCCTTTGAAGATATTACGTTTTTCCTGTCCATAGTTCTTTGTTCTGATCATATTTGCAACGTTTGTAGCAGATATCACAGGGACTCCATTGACACCTCTCTGTGTGAATGTTCACCCTGATGACATTTCTCAACTCTGTGCTAGTGAAAAATGTAACCAACAGTCCTGCATTGTAGATGAGGAGGATGAGGGCTCACCCTGGTAGTGTTGGAGAACAGAGTATTAGTACTTATTTCAACCCCCCCCCCCCCCCCAAATATGACATTCATACTGGCTTAGTAGTTAGCAGTTCTGCCTTGCAGCTCTGGGGGGTCTCGGCTTTGAATCCTGGTCAACAAGGAGTTTGCATGTTCTCCCTGGCCCTGTTCGGGTTTCCTCCAGGTACTTTGGTCTCCTCCCACACTCCTAAGACATGCTGGTAGGTTAATTGGCTCCTGTCTAAAACCAGCCCTACTATGTCTATGCATGTATGTATGTAAGATAGGGACCTTAGATTGTAAGTTCCTTGAGCAGGGACTGATGTGAATATGCGGTAGGTGAAGCATTGTGTAAATTGTCGGTACTATATACCTGTAATAAATAAATACATTCGATCCATGCACTGTGTTTGTATGGATAAGTATTACACCAGCCTGGAGTTCAGCTTCAACCTCCAAGGGTGTTTTTAGAGGTAGAAACCTGTAGGATATCCACAGAGATACAGGGAAAATGTATAAATGTCATGAAGGCTTTAGAGGGAATTTAATCCAGAGGCCCAGTGCTGTAATGCATTTTCAGTATTTCAAAAGAAAATATGTTTGTTTTGGGTACTTTTTTTAGTTTACATGTTTTTAAACTGATGTAATATCTTTTTTTTTGTACTATTTATATAAAACATTTATAATACAAAAGCAGTTAAAATAGGCAGCACCCATGAGACTGTATTGTTAGGCTTACTAAGATAGAGACCTCCAGGACCGGTCTGCTTTCATGCTCTCATTTTCTGATTATGAGGAGCTGTATATGCAAACCACTATAGATTCCCTTTAAATCTAGGCCGTTGGATGGGGTTTAAAGCGTCACTGAGGCCCCGTTTACACCAGGGCGGTTGCTGATCAGCGCGGTTTCCGCATGGATTTTAAAAGGGCGGTTTTGGGTGTTTCTAATTGCGTTTTAGCGCGGTTCCATTAAAAGCAGTTTGGAAACCGCACTGATCCACGCGGCAAAAAAGGGTCAGGGAGCAATTTAAATGGAAGGCGGTCCTGAACGGTCCCCATAGTAACGTGTGGGATTGTTGATGTCATCGAATCCGCGCGACCAAACTGCCCTCGTGTGAATGGGGCCTGAAGTCATAAAACAAAAATGTGTAGTATAGATGCTGAGAATAACATTCATATACATTTCCTGTATGGCTTTGGTGCACATTTCATGCCTCCCATTGAATTCACACATGCATAAACACTGTGCTCAGAAACCAGTATACTGGGGGGGTTCTCACTACTCCATCACAGCTCCACCCCCTCCTCACTAATGTCCCACCCACATCCCCACCTATCTCTCTACTTTGCAGGCTCTCCTACAGCCCTGCTACATGTGACATGTGGTGCAGAGCATTTTGGGGAGGATGGCCTGCAAGCACAAAAAACAGCAGGAGCTGCTACTCATAAGAGTCAGAGATATGCAGTGTAACAAAATATTTTGGAGCATATTAACAAAATGCTTGTTCTGAATACCTATTATGATGCTGGTGCCTTTAGATCTGCTGTAAATATAGTTTTTTTTTTTAAGTAGGAAAATGCTTGCTATGTATATTGATGTCCGGCTTTACCAGTCACTATTAGCTCGTCACCTTAGTCTGTTCTGTACTCTGCAGGTGATCGGCAAAGATGATGTAGCAGTGTCATCACACTTATTCAAAGTGATCCTCGCGCGGAAGAACCAGTCTGCAGAGACGCTGGCTGCAGGAGCTTTCGTTGTCCCCAACATTCCAATCAGCTTTGATCACCAGTTGCCTGAATACCAAGTGGAACTTGAGGATCTGGAGAAGAAGTCTGGCTTAGTTTTCTTCCCCCAAGTAGACAGATCTAAAGGAGTCAAAAGCCTCTGTGAGGTGGACACCTGCAGACTCATCCAGCTAGATGAGTTCAAGTTGTACTTAGCATCCAGAAAGATGAAGAATGCACAAAACGTGCAGAAGGTCGAGAAGATTATGCGGGAACTTGATGAGGCTAAAATACAGCCAGACAAATATCTCTTAGACCTTTATGAACAGAAAATGGAAGACTTGAGTTCAAACGAGACATCTCTCCCACGAGAAGAAAGGAGAGGATAAAGGGAATTTTTATTTGCCTCATTTCAATTTACATACCAATAAAAACTGTTGCTTCTTTATTATGTTACTTTTGTATCTCCATACATTTGTCTACTTTTCTTTAAATGCCATTCAATAGTGATCTAGCATTAAAAGAGAACTATGGGGTAAGTGTTTTTCCCCATAGTTTTCTTCAGGGCCATGGGAGCACATATACTAACCTCTTCCCGTGACCCAAAGCTCAATATATAGCGGGCTATTGCCCGCTATATACTGAGAGCGCCGCAGCCGGGGCGCATCCCGACAATACTGTCGAGATCCGCACAGCTGGCTGATTGACAGCTGGCTCTGCCTATCTAGATCCAGAGCCAGCTGTGCCCACCTCGTCCCCTGTCCATTCCTCCAGTCAGCGCTGGGGGAATGGAGAGGAGAGGGGGGAATCCCTGCGGGTAGATGATCGGGAAGTGAGCGAGCGATGGTATGTGTTCGCTCACTTTCTGACCTATAGATCCGACGTGTCACATTTTCATTGTCACACATCGGCTCTAACTATGAGGATGAGTGTAAATCACTCACCTCGTAGTTCGCCTTTTCGGATAATCATTTAGGTTTTTTGTGTTATTCAGTGATGCTGTGATAAGTGCACACAGCAGCTGAAAAGATACAATTTACTAAAGTCAAATCATGGAAGGTGAAAACACTGCTTCAGTTACTGCACTTTGTCGTTCACAAGTCCTGGACATGGACAGATGTCAGGGAAGTGGTGGCTTCAGTCATTCTTGCTATAAAATCTACTGCCTTATTAATATGAGTACCTGTCTTATACAAACAGCAATACATACAGATATTTGAAGAGACAACCATGTGCATTAAAGAGCTAGTTTAGGCTAAACATAAAAAAAGCTCTTGGGAGATACATATGTTAAAACTGTCCCATAACCCCATTATAATTAATTATTGATGGCACTTCATGAAGTTTATATTTGTAATAACAGCACCTTCTGATGTCACAATCTGAGTATCGTTTGACAGTAATGTAGCTTTGGTGCTGACACTCCAAGCTCACTCCTGTGATGGACTACAATCTCAAATTAGTAAGCTAAACATGACATTGTAGTCCATCGCGGGAGTGAGCTTGGAGCAGTGACTACTTTACAATACACAGGGACAATGGGGAACAAAAGTAGCCACCCTCCAGAAGGAAGGACAATGTCAGCACCAATTCAGAGATGATTTGAGGATCTACAGCCCAGTGATACACAAATAAGATACATTTATGTTAATAGTTAGGGTACTTGAATGCGTTTTTAAGATTTAACTCCTGAGTTCAGTGTCACTTTACTTTTTGTTTGGGCTGAGAAAAGAAACAAGTTGTATACAGCATATATTTTGTTTATCTTTTTTTTTATCTATATTTATATCTCTGCTCCCTAGGTTGTATGCCAGTGCATGTTGTGTTCAAAAGAGGTTCTCATTTAGCCGAAGCTTCTGTAGCCACAATAAGCAAATTTGCGTTCCAAAAGTAATAGTCTCCACAGTAATCATCATATACACAAAGCATGGCAAGACTTTATTGGTGTAAAAGAATAGTGATTGAGAAACAAAACAGGATTTTAGAATTGGGTTCTTTGAAATTCTCTTTCAATTTACGGCCCTATTCTTCTTTTCTATGAAGTCTGAAGAATGAATTGTAATATTAGGTCCACTTTAAGTACAGAAGCTTGATGTTCATTTTGAGGACCCAAGATGAGGCCAATGTTTTTCAAGCCTGTCTGCAACTAGACTAGTCCAATAAGAATACCTAATATATCATATGATGTTAAGATAGTAAGATACCACTAGAGGGAGACAGCGAGTCAGATGTTGACTAGAATTGTGATGGTCTTCTAAATTCTACATGCTTTCATATCACTTAGTACTTTATCCATACTATAGTGCTGTTGTATGTACATAGTATATGTTTTTAATTATTATTATTTATGTGCTGGTCAACAGTTCCTCATTCAGTATACACACCTTTACAGTGGGTAAGTTCTTACTAAGGCTCTATGTAGATTGAGATTGTAAGTGTTCTCACATTGTCTCCCTGTGTCTATGCTGCTTTTAGGCTAGTTGTAGCTAAATTCAGTAAATGAATGAAAGGGATACAGGGGGCGATGAGAGGAGTTAAAAGGCTCTTTATAGTTCAGCAAATGTGAAACCATCTTTGTTTTGTTTGGTTGTCTGTAGAGTAGACCCGACGCTGTCTTTTTTAATACTTTTTTTACACTATATTTGCATTGAATATAAATATGAATACAATGCCATCCACAATACTGCCCCTCCACCACCACTATTTGGTAAAGAGGACATTTCTTCAAATATTTATGCCAGCGCTTAATAAACTTCCTTTTCCTCGAGCTGACCTTCACACACATAGTCATAAAAAAAAAAAAATATTGGGTCCCATTACATTGTAAGCCCCCATGGGCCAGACCCTCCTTACCATCTTGCATTTAATTGTATTGTAATGTCTTCCTTATATTGTAAAGCGCTGTGCAAACTGTTGGCGCTATATAAATCCTATATAATAATAATAAATCGCACATTCTAACAGTTTACTGGAATAATTTAATGATGCAGGATTGTACATATGAATGTCATTATTCAGAGGTACCAAGGGCAGTTTGAGTTCTAAGCACATCCCTTTATACATGGATTTCAAAAGTGTATTTTGCAGTTTGCCTGGGGATCAGCTGTAAATTAGTTTCTGTATAATTGTGACATTTATTTGTAAGCCACATGGGACATGAACGCTTGTGAAGAGTTCTATGTACCTTATAATGTGCTGTGCAGCTGATAATGTGCTGTGAACGTTATAAAACGTTCAATCCTTATACTGCTAGTGCCCAGTGTTATACAGAACCTACTGCTTGGCTCTGTGCCCATCCCCACTGCCATAGTGAATAGAACATATTTCCTGATTTAGTAATATATAAAGTGCTTCTCTCTGGTTCCAGAGGATCTATATATCACATCCAATAATGTCTAGTAGTCAATACTGTTTTTGGAGAATAAAAAAAAAAACCTATTTCTTCTAAACATTTTAGACATTTATTCCAAGCACAGTAATTCAATTGAACTTTAGCCTGATATAATGTACATATTTAAATAAGCTTACGTTATAAATATTTTGAAGACAGTGTGACATTATTATTATTTTGTACTGTGTATAACAATGCGCGGTTATTCTGCCTTATTGTATGGAAAATGCAGATTGTAATACACAATTATGGCCTCGGGATGTCAGTATTGACTTGAACATTTTCCATGTCCATTGCCGAACTAACTTCCTGCACAGGGTAAAACCGAGTATTGTATATGTATACCTTATATAAACTGCATATGTATTTATTTTTTTCAGCATGGCCAGTAACCACAAACCATAAATCTTAGTGATCAATAGACAGACCCATCATTTTTTTTTCTAGTAATGGTTGGCACAGAACCTCCCTTACTGGTGAGAATACAGAGCATTTCCTGTTATTCCTTTGAATTTTGAAAAGTGCTCAATAAAGTAGAACTGAAATGCACCATGTGATACGGAAACCTTGACAGAGAAATGTTGTGGTATTCTGTGGCTGACACTCACCTGGAATACTCTGATAGCTATTTATCAGCCTTTTCCTGACCATTTACTACCAAGTTTTTATCAACAAATGCTATTCTGAACATCGGTAATGGAGAAAAAAGAATGAATCCTTAAAGTGTATATAAACGGTAAAACTATTTTTCAGTATGTTCGACATAATGACTTGCTAACAATTTTCTTAAGCGAGTCATATTTTGTGAATCTCTTGCAAAGCTTCTTACCTAGAGATCCTGCAAGCAATATCACTTAATTTTGCAGGCTGACAACACTAAGCCACTGCTTTGCAATTAGCAGCACCGTAATCAGCTTGCCATGTCAGTTGCTAAAGTTGGCCTGTGGCCTGACTATCTGATAGACCTGATAGGCAGTCTAAAGGTGGCCATACACTTTACAACCATCGCAAGACCTTAGTCTTGCGATGGTTGTAAAGTACTTTAAAAAAACGTACGATCTGCCCATCTTGGACAGGCAGATCGTACTCTCGATCATCGCAAGCCCGCCCCACTGAGGGGCGGGCTTGGATGACCGCAATGCTGAACGGGCAGTGTGGCATGCGCACACCGGCCCGTGCGGCATTGATCTTACGATCATGCTAAAAACCAGCCGAAAATCGTACGATTCTCGGCTGGTTTTCTAGCATGCTCCTTAGACAAAAGACGTGCGACCGTACAGTAAAAACGGTCGCACGTCTTCCATACACTTTGCGATTATCGTACGATCGCGGGATTTACCGTGATTATCGTGCGATAATCGCACAGTGTATGGGCACCTTTACGGCCAACTTAAGGAAGGTGCATGGCAGGCTGAAAATGATGCTGCTAATTGTGTGGCAGTGTCCTAACTGCATTACACTGAGTCATGATCCCAAAAATACAAATAAAATAGGTTTAGGGTTTACATATACTTTAAATTCCCCATAAGCCTGAACAATTCGAGCTAAGCATATATAAAAAAAAATAGATAAGCAGAGGTTCAGGGGGTTAAAAAGATCACATGTCAAAGCGATCAGAGTTGGAGAGAGAGGCTGCCAAAGTTTTAGCTTGATCAGCCCCCTCCTGCCTCTACAACCTACATGTCTCTTTTTCATTCAATACATTTCTATTTAGTTTACAAGATATTAGTACCACAACTGTACAAACCAAGAGTAACAGAGAAGTACAAACTTTAAACAGTACCAATCCAATGGTGTAAAAGAAATACAAATTAAGCAACAGCAGTGACTGTGGAGGCAAATCACAGATATAATCACACTAGGGATTGGTCACTTCAACATTGGTTCCACTATCAAGTCTCGTGGTTTCCAAGTTTGGAGGTGGGTCGGCCACTCTAGGTACTTGTAAAAATAGTAGTAAAAAGAATAGGCAGGAAGAGGAGGGTTAAGGAAAGGGGTAGGTAAGGGTCTAGGTAAAATGGCATTGCTGGGGTTACTTCACATATAGACATTCCAACACCTTTAGGAGTAGGGGATCACAGATCTTTAAGGCGACTGTCAAAGTATAGCGGTAGAAAGTGCTATATCCAAGGTTCCCAAACTTTCTGAAAATTGGGCATGTCATGCAACAGCCTTGTCATCAACTTATCATTAGTAAATGTCCAGTGGATGCCACGCTTCTCTAATAGGGAGTCAGACAACCAGGCTTTTGCAATTGCCTGTTTCGTGGCTGTGGGAATTGGTTTAACCTGGTGATTCATGAGCCCTTCCAGCTGCAGACTGAGAGGCTCCACTGCCGGACGTGCAGGTATATTTATTCCCATCATGACTATCCTATAAGCTCTCGTCCACAGGTCTTGTACACGTCCACTATACAGAAATGTTCTCTTAGCAAAGCAACCACAGAAGCAGTTTCCTGAATGGCCTGGAACAAAATGTTCTAGGCAACTGGAAACCATATATCATCAATATAATAATTCATAGCTAGTTTCTTGAGCTAAAACGATTTGTGAGCAAGAATTAGCAGTATCCCAAATCCCAAAATGAGACCACTGATCATCATCTAAAAGGGTGTCTCTAGGATGTCCCACCTAGAGGCCAGCATGCGACTTTTCAGACTACAAGCTCAAGGGCTAAATATCACTGGGTAACTGGGTAATAATATTTCAAACACAATCTAGTATTAGATATGAACCAAATAGCTCTATGCCAGAGTCTGTTGTTTGTTTTTTTTCTAGATGCATTGTGTGGAAAAGATAGAAAGCTCTAAGAAAGTCCTTGTTTGTTGTTGGTCATAGGCAACAAACACAATGCTGTTAATCTCACAGCAGCCCCTCCCATCATCCACACAAATCTGCATACCCGCTAAGAAGTCACTTTCTGGAGTTCTCCTTTAAGGCTGAATTTACGCCTATGCATTTGTATTTACCTGTGTTTGGGCTGTTACATTGCACAGACGTGCGCTGCTATTCTTATCAAAAGCCTATGAAGGTCCCCACACACCTTATGATAATCGCGGGAAATCCCGCGATCGTACGATTATCGTAAGGTGTGTGGAAGCCGTGCGACCTCTACTACTGTAAGGTCGCACGACTTTAAACTTACGAACATGTTTCAAAACCCGCCGAGCATCGTACGATGTTCGGACAGGTGTTGACCGATCGAAAACAGATGCACCACACAGATGTGAACTAGCACTATTAAAAACAATGGTAAACCTCTGCACGTGCCTTAATGTGCATTGCACCCTGAATGTTTAATCTTGTTTTAAACATGTTCCATGTGTTTTTATTTTTCAGTAAGTCCACCTCTGTCTAACACATCATATGTGCATCTCCCGGGCAACTTAATGATTCACAGGAAGGTGCCCATTGTGGCCGTTCATGGTATCCATGGAAACCATTTTCTTTTATACTTTCGGCAAGTTCCGAGGAAGTTTTTTTTCCCCTTAATCCATAAATCGCCACTTGCATTAGGAATAAAACAAGCATAGTATAAGCATAGGCAAACAACCTACATTGTAAACATGCCCATCAGTGGAGGGAAGAGATACTCATCATTTAAAGAGTGACATTTTACAACACCTATAAAGCAGACATATCAAACTCTAATGAATCAGTAGGCTGAACTGAGTCAATAAGGGGCCACATTGTGTCTACTGAGGGCGCTGCCTACTTTATTTTTAAAAAACGTATAATTCTTTTGCAATTGACATTATGAAAACAATTACATGACAAATTTAGGAGCCATAAAATGTTTTCTGTAGTATTATAATGTATCAAATTCTAATTTTTTTAATGGCTGGAGTCCCCTCTTAGGCCCCTTTCACATGGGTGGTCTGATCGGGTCAACATGTAAGATTTTCAAGCGGACCTGATCGGATGCCCAATGCTAGTCTATGGGTAGCCGGGTGTAAACGGATGGGTGTCCGCTTACATCAGGTTACCCCCACCTCCATCCAAGTCCGGAAAAACAAAATGATCAGAGATCCATTTCACCGGACCTGATTGTGGCGGATCGGGGGTAATCATGCACAGATCACCTCCTGTTCAGCCCATGTGAAAGGGACCGTAGACAGTTGTCATGGGAACAAGTGTCCTCCTTAGATTTCCCTTTAATTCTTACTCTGATGGTAACCCAAAATTTGGTATTTCTCCTCACTTGCATTCTCGGTGACATTGGTGATCAGGACAATCAGAGAGTGTGAATCGCCTTAACTAGGACACAGCAATAAAAAGCAGACAGGGTTCTAGCCCTTCACCACTCCATCCAAATCTAAGAAATTTTTTTTGCCTTTAGTAGTACTTTATTGATGTGAATTAGTTTTTGTAAAAATGTTTTACTACACATCTACAGATTTGTGGCTCCAATGTGCTTGCGCCATTGTATTGAAGTCTCATGAATTCCTTAGGAAGCAGTATTATCCATGAAACGCGTAGAGATAAACTCATCATATGACACCTCTATTGAAACATGATAACCATACTTGAAATCGGGTCAATGTAATGAATTAAATCTGTTGTACAGTAGATGTAAAAGGTGTAATAGATGAGTATGAATAAGCCACGTTTATTGTGATATTGTTTTATACATAACATGATAGTAAACAACGTGTACATGAAGCTTTTTCTGATTTTACAAACTTAACGTTTGTATTAGGTACCTTAAAAGTCCGCCAGTTATTCTTATGATATGTATGTTAAAATTGGATGCGGTACCCTTAATGCTTTAACTCAGCTTATCAAACTTCACTAGATACTTTAGTCATACTTTAATCATTTGTGTTCCCAGGCCTTTTTCACCTAAATTCATTTGAATTCCCCATGGGTTTTTTTTTTCATTTCAGTCATGTCAGTTCCATACCTTATAGGGTTTATTCACTATGGAGCCAAAGGAAACAGGCGTAGCTTTGGCTGATCATTGGCTCTCTTCAGCTGCCTCAGTTGAACCGAAGGGCTGCTGTACGGGCTATTCACCATAGCCCATATTTGTTTGATATTGAAAAACGTTTAGGAGTTTAATACTACTTTAATGGGAACTCTCTGTGCCCTTCATGACAGCTCTAAATGAAGAAAATAAAATAAAGGGAAAAGCTCACATATGAAAGCTTTGCTTGCACTTATATTTTAAAGGGATTTCAAGTCAAAAAATATTCTAGTAGTACATTGATCTAATTGGCTGTGCAGTGGCAGGTCATTTAGTTTTACATTTAGCTGTTTGCCAGGAGTTCCACTTTAGCCTTTTCATTTAAAAATAATAGCATTAGTGCTGCATGTAGAAACTGAAAGTACTTTAAAAAGATCCTGTATGAGAGCCTAAACAAGTCCCAAATCCACTATGTGATGTACAAGCCTCTAAAAGAAAATAAAAAAAGTTATTTTATCTCTCCCTGACTGAGCCAAATCCGCATTTATTCGTGTTCTCATACACTTACCCTCCCAGACACTGCAGCTCACAGTGGGAGGGTTGTAGCAACAGACGCTGAGCTGTCACTCTAGAAAGCAATAGGCAGGACTAGGTGTGGCCGGGTGCTGACTGACAAGCTACATGCAGTGACAATGCTGATAGCCATGCCGTCTGCAATGCCTTCTTATCCTACTTTACTGCAAATAGGCTTAGCCTGCATGAGAGTGGCAACATTGCTCTGAATTCAGGAGCAGTGCAGCATTGTTGCCACACCATCACAGGAGGTTGCATTAGGTGGACTTCATTGGCAGGTTAAAAAGGTTTGGTGGGACATTGCTGGGGTACTGAGAGATCATTGAAAGTACTAAGGCCCTTTAATAATTGAGTGCTGCAGCACATTACTTTAATGGAACACTCATTTTACTTGAAGTTCTGAGCTAAAAAAGGGATGTGTTGGCAGTAACAGAAGCCTTTTATGGTACTACCCTGAGGGATCTTGTGTCAGGGTTGGTACACTATCATTTAAAAGGGAAATTCCCTTTAAGACACATTAATTGTTGTGCCTTACTGCACAACAATTAATATAAATATGTGTGACAATAACTGCTGCAGGCTGAGGAACAGAAACCTGTGTACGCTATATTTAGATAATATTATTGGATCAAATCATCATGTTAGTAAAGGTTTCACATCACATTATCTAATTTTATATGATTGACTTTTACTTGTAATTTTCTGCTCTCTGTCCTAGCTTCCTTTCATCTGTACATCACATGCCTCTATTGTGTCTATTTGTATTAAATGTATACAAGAAGTCATGACTTAAACAAGAAAACACAAAGAGAGGGGCGCCTTTCCTAGTGCAGATTGGTTTATTCAACAATGATAAAAAACAAGCTGGCAGGTACTCACAAGGGTGGAATAACAACAAGCTGTAGGACAGTGAAACACCGGAACAATGGAGGCATCCGTATGATACGTCCTGTACGCAGATCCGTGAGATGTCGACGCGTGTCCCGGGCACGCCCTCTTCATCAGAACGTGATTCAAGTCTTCTCCCACGTTAGCTAAGAAGGGACAGTGAGGACCTGATTGGACAATGCTCTAAGCAGCTGATAGGATATTAGCCTATAGTGGGTGTGATAATGGGCAGGCCGGACTAGCCTGATAAGAATCGGGTTACACCTAGCAAATATCACCGGTCTCCCAGCCAATCAAAGCTGCGGAGAACCGAAGGCAGCACAAGCAGGGTCTCTGTCACTGTCAATGCGTCCCAATGTATAGGGACAAGATTCTAATAGCACCCCTGTGGCGGTACCCAAGGGGGGGAATGGAGAGGAGACAAGAGTCAGCGTGCGGCTCTTACCACAATAAGACAATGAAAATACATGTGATTTTAAAAACAATAATTAGAGATAGATATAAGGATATATACAAATACATAAAGTGAGAATGATAACCTGCATTGCATGGCAGCATAGTAATAGACATGGTAGGCAAACTAAAAAGGTTGGCTTCAATGTACATACTAAATGCATGATAAAAAGCATGATAAATGCATGTATATATAAAAGATGCATGATATAAATGCATAATAAAAAGCAACAAGCTGGAGGATTGGCATGATATAGTTAATAAAAAATTGATGAACAGTTGTTAAATAAATAAATAAATGATGTGATAATGTATGTATGTTGGTGATGGCTTAGTGGATGAAAAAAACATTAGTCCTGGAAAAGGTATGGGAGTCCAATCTGAAAACTGAAGAGGGAGGGATGATGGGGGGGAGATAGTGAAGCATGGTGTCTCCCATGCTGGAACCCGAAATGAAAGGAGAGGGACACCATTAGCTCAGGGTTTAAAGAGAGGAGGCCAGCTCAAGACCCTCATTCAGGCCTGTAGGGAACAGGCTATTGAGAGAGTATATCCAAAAGGCTTCCCTCTGGCAGAGTTTCTTACATTTGTGGCCTTCATCGAAATTATCGGGTATCATTTCAATCCCGAAAACCTTTAGTCCTTCAGGATTTGATTTGTTTGGGATATTATTTAAAGTTAAATGAACCAATGACCAAGGAAACATATTAGAAGCAAGATGTAGAGTTCCCTGATTGCCATGCTGATCCTCTGCCTTCATTTCTTCATGATCCATGGGCTGGAACATGTATTCAGACCAGGTGTTTTCATTAGATCTATGCTTGTTCCAGTTCAGTGGATCAGTAAATATTAACGGGAATGTTAACCCTAACTTAAACAATTGGTTACTCATTTTTATAGTCCCGCTGTAGTCGCTGAGCAATTTCTTCATTTCCTAAGTGATGTGGTAAAGTCATAAAATATCTGGTGATCCTGCCAGTCCCCTGAAAGCAAATCCATCCTAGCATAGTTAGTTTGCATCTCTTCTTCTGACTCAGGTGCCTGTGAGCCCTATGAGCTATGGGAGAGAGGGTGGATTGCCGCTAAAAGCATCCTAAAAATCTATTTACTTCTATTTTTAATAAAGTGGGACTAGATGTTTAATAATGGTGCTTAGTGCCTTTTAAATCATCTGCATATACGTGAAAGCCCGATGATTGCCACTACATGGGAAATGGCATTTTCAGAAGATCAGCAGTGGCAGTTTTTTATGGCATTTCATCTAACTTTTTTATATTGTGCCCAAGCAGAGCAGCTATTGTGCAGTCCATTATCTGACACTGTAATAACATTTCATAGTTACAACTGTAACATTTAGTGTTTCTGCCTACCAATTTAACCTCTGTGCTCAGCATATTAGTAATAAACTGTTGGTGACCCCAGTGTGACATCACTCCTTCAATAAGCAAGTTCTGTACTTGCTTATAAGGATAGAACCTAGTCCCTTTATGTTTGCATATGGGCATTTGCTTATGTATAAAATGTTTTTTGTCCCATACAAAGCAACATGATTGCAAAAGCAACTCAAAGCAAACCAGAAGAAGCTGGAAGCATCTCCCTATGCAGTGCACCGGAAACTTGAAGAAACTGAGAAGCACCTGAAATCATTGTTGGGACCTTCCCCAAGCTTACATGTACAGTACATGTACAGTGACCAGGCTCGTCTAAGGTGCAGAAATGACAGCCAGTGTCCACCAGCCCTAGGATTACCACCTTTCAGTCCAAAGACAACAAAATGGGATGGGGGGTTTTAACACAGTTAGACCAGTGTGACTTAGAACGGGATGGGGGGTTTCAACACAGTTAGACCAGTGTGACTTAGTCATAGTCAGCTAAGCCAGGTTTTCATTAACATTATCATAACCAAAATGTCTTCTTCCTTGTAAATTAAAGTATTGTTTAATTCATCAAAAGGGCAAATTTTATTAGGCAATTTTCCCCTTTTTTAAAGGTGTTAAAAACATGGTTATTAAAAAAAATATTTAAAAATAATATAAAAATATATTTTTAATGCAGTGCTACAAACACACACAATTCATGTAACAATGGGAAAATGCACCTAAAAAGGGAAAATATATAAGGGGACTAAAAAATAATTATGATTAAAGTGGCAGGGCAGCTTCCCCGGTTTAATCAGTAATACTTCACAGTCACATTGATAGCTGGTCCACTACACTGACATCCCATTTCTGCAAAATACACAGACAGCCATGTTCTCCTGATTACACTGACAGAGCTGTATTCTACTAGTGTTATCTACACCACTGAGGTGCATTGGTCCTGCGCAGTGCTAAAGACAGCCAAAGTAAAGCAGAGGCAGGAGAGGCTCCTGCACCCCCTCTTTCAGCAAAGCATTCCTGGTAGGAGATTTTCAAGCATCTCGCCTTAGTCCGACCTGAAAGCACTGTATTGTACTGTGTATGACTTATTTATAAGTCTGATGTACAGTATCTGTGCCTTTACAATAACTCCCTTTATTTACAGAAAGTGCATGGATGGTGAAGGGGTCTGTACTGTCCATTATGTTGTTAAAAGCATAATATTGTCTGGGATCAGATTCATTTCCAAACACAAGCCAAACACTTTATAGAATATTATTTCCTCTTCCAAATGGTACATCTAAGTACAAAAAAACAAACAAACAAACAAACATGAGTAAACAGCTATAAAAGGCATATATTAATTATTGAATGTTGTGTTTGATATTCTCCTTTAAGTATTTTTTTTTTAAATTGCACATACTGACTGCTTCTATGATGGCAGCACTATAACAAACAGATGGGTCTTTCCTGTCCCTAATGGCTTTTCTCATTGTATTTATGTAGTGTAAGAGGTCATTAAAAACCACAGAGTAATATTCTGATGTACATCAAGCACATCTACTCCTGTCCTCAGGAAACTTTCTGCCAACAAAGTTACACAGAGACTCAAGAAGAATAGCATTTAAATACCATATTTTCAGTAAGCCCTGGCTTCAGCATGTCATCTCATGCTTGCCCATACATTGGTTTATTGAACAAAAAAGTGAAAAGAAAATGGTGTGCTGTCATCCAAGGGAACCAACCAGCAGTCAGCAATGTAATTGTCTGCTGCTAAGAAGCTGATCTGTGATTGGATATTACTATAGTTTATTGCATTGTTCCTCAACCATGTTTTTAGTCTTGGCACCCTTTAAAAGTATGCCAAATCCTCAGGCACCCCAAATGTAAAACACATAAATGTAAATATGCAAGAAACACTGCGTGGGTCCTTTCAAAATCTACACCAGACCTTTATCCTAGATAGAGATCTGCTATGGATTTTAAGGAAGTACCCCATGCAAAAACACACAAAAAAGTGGTGTTCCCCCTTTTATATGAGAGTCACCCCTGTACATCAGAACCCCTATCCTTTTACATCAGAGTCCTCCTTCTTGAGCTAGGAGCCCCCTTCATATCAGAAGCTCCCTTATTATCATAATCTCCTCCTTTTACATCAGAGTTGCTTCTTTCACATCAGAAGCACATCTACACCATGGAAAGGCATGACGCTGTGTGAAAATTTGGAGGCGCTCTGGTTGACAAAGGCTGGTTTATTAGAACCATGCTATTAACTAATCTTGTCAAGTCCGCATTATTAAACAATTCCAATGCAAATTGCATAGATGATTTTTATGGTCTTACCATTCCTCTGGTTCTCACTAATCCTGGCCACCAAATATCTTTAAAGTAGCTACCTCCTGCTTACATCATCTACTGCCTCTTGGTCTTTTCAACAAACCATCCTTAGGCTTAGTTCACACCATATGCAGTTGTGATGCAGTCCGTTCAGTTTGGCTGCTGCAGCCAAAATACATCACAATGCTTTCGTATGGGCTTTCTCGTGCTGTATTCACACCATTGCAGTCCGTTCAGATGCAGTCAGAAAAAGTACTGCTCATCCTATTTTGGCTGCATCTGATTGCATTGGAACGCATCAAAAACGCATGCAAATTCATCAAAACGGAACGCATCCGGGGAAAAAAAGGATTGATTGTGTCATCATCCAGGGACTTCCTTTCTGTAGGTAGAAGAGATATTGGAGCCATGGCTGATGTAGATGCTGACATCTTCATAAAATATGTGTAGGAATGTCCACTCCTCTATGATCCTAAGCATCCCAACTACAAAAACAATCGGCAGAAGATGGGAAAGTGGAGAGAGATAACTGCCAAATTATACCCTGATTTTTCTGGTCTGAACAGGGTGCAATAAGAAAAATGTGGTGCGTTCTCTTTCTCATCAACTTTGATGTTTGAGGGCCTGTTCACACCATATGCAGTTGTGATGCAGTCCGTTTATTTTGACTGCTGCAGTCAAAATACGTCACAATGCTTTCCTATGGGCTTTCTTATGCATCAAAACGCAGTGCAAACGCATCAAAACACACTGAAATGCAACAGAACGCATACAAAAACAGGGACATGCAGGGGGAAAAAACGCATAAAAAATGCATCACAAACGCGTCTAAACGGATCGCAATGGAACTGCGCAGACGCACGCAGTTGTGAGGCAGTTTTGGGTTTGAACTAACCCTTATAGTAGTAAAGTGTTTTGCGTTAAACTGCCTGAAACCGTAGATTGCAGTCAACCGTGCATTAATGAACTGGTACCTAATTAATCTTACTACAAACATGCCACTTCAGCCAAACTTTTATTTTTGTGCTCATAGAAGAGGAAGCAGTGCATGCTCCTGTCTGTGTTGGGAGAGACAATAGTGTTAGTGCAGGAAAATCCCTCCTGGGTGAAGCGCTGGATGACCATCTTACCCCTGATTAGACATGACCAGGCAGTGTTAGCATGGCTCAGGGAGATGCCTACAAATGTAAATGTATGATTGTTAATGGGTAGAGAAGTTCATATGAACCTCTTTAATGGATCTTGCTGAGAAAGACATCTAATGTGGCATGATTACTTTTTAAGGGAGCTGTAGGGAGCATTTCTAAAGGGACTGCAATGCCAATTTGGGCAATCTCTAGCTGTCTCATGTTATGTTCCCGGTCTCTGTCTCCTGTATCCTCTTCAGGCTTCTGCAGCATGCTCATAATCTCACACCATCTCTTTTAGTATGTCCCCAGTCTGTGGTAGTGTTATGTTGCATTTCATAATCTGAATGTGTATCCCTCTGTTGACTTCATGGGCTGCTCCTGAGGCCCCCTGTATAGAGTTAGTTGAACACCACTGCTATAGACTGACATGCAGCTTATTTTAAAGGGTTAAATACAGTAGAAACTCCCATTCTAGGCAAGCAGGAAGACCCAACCTTGAAGTAGACAATTGCAAGCAGCAAATGAAAAGCCACGGATTACTAGTGTTACAAAGCAGATTTTGAACAATGAAAGCACTGTACAACTATGGGAGAGCCAGGCTTAAAAGATTCCAACTGTGGCAGCTCCGACTTCCAAGGGACAGAAAGAAAGCATCACAAGTGCTCCACAGGTTAAATGACTCAGCGGGGAAGTCAGAAGCAATTTGGCAGAGTTATTTTAGAATCATGCTATATTGCATTCATTCAGAGGAGTTTTTTCTTTCACCCAGGTACTGTGTAACAATGTCGCAGAAAAGCAAACAGCAGGCACGTACAAATGTTAACTTGTATGATTCAATTCCATCAATTTAGATCTTCCTACACAATCCCACAACAAGGAGCACCTAAACAGCTTGGCAAACATTGCTTGCTCCAGCACAGGATAGGGTTCCCATTGTCCTCACAGCCAGGTAGATACATAGGACATTGTCCAAAATAGCAGCCTGAAAATAACAACAATTTCAGCACATGCTCTCAGAAAGAATTGTCAGATACTCTTGTGATATGAAGAAAGCAATCAGTTTGTTTTTGTGTGACAAGATGTATTAGTAGAAGTTAGAGATGAGTGGCAGGAAGGAATTTTCACAAAATGACAATGTATTTTGCTGTAATTAGAGTTACTGCTGTATTCTCTTCCAAAACACAAGAATTTTAGTTTTGTTTCTCATGAAGCATTTTTAGGCATAAATATCAGCCATTTTAATTAAAAAAAATTAAATTAAAAAGGAAGAAGGGCTTTGTCTATTTTGGTAAACTCTCAGCTTTCTTCTACCTGTAGCATTCCTGATGATAGGTCATATCTTTTTGTGTTCTTATTTTTCAATGACCTTTTTTTTTCTTTCTTGATAGTTCTTGATATTTTACTTTGCACTGCCAACATGCAAAGGATTCCATAGGTGATGCATACACAAAATGGTGCTGAAATCACCATAACCTGACTGATTGTGCCATTCATTACCAGTTTTGAAGCAGTGGCAAGGAAATTGAAAGCTCTGCCCAACATTTGTGAACACATGATTTAGGTGATTGTGTAGTCTCTGAGCCAACATCTGTCTCAGCAGTCCTCTGGTGGAATCCAGATTCTAAATAATCTCCCCACATGATACTATATAGGATGCATACATATTCGCTTGTGTATGCTTTTATGCTGCACGTTAACACGTGTTGCTTAAAGCCAGCCAATTCATTTAAATGGGCTGCATAATGCAGCAAAACACACCAAAATCGGTGCATGCACTATTTTTTGTAATACAAGTGCATGGTATTGCATTGCTGTTTGCTGTGGTGTTCTGGAATGCAGCGGCATTGGGGTTCCTTTAATAATTGGCACCAAAGCACACACATGCACATTTCAGCATGTTGCGATAATGCACATGTTGCCACAGCACAACAGTGTGACCATGGCCTTAAAATGTATTCACAAAACATACTCTTCAGAAAGAAATAAAGCATCCTTATTCCACATAATAGGAAACTGATGCTATGGTGTGCAGGCGTGAGTATTTTTAAGATAGTTGGAGATGGAGGATTGGAGTAGAATGTAACAAGTAATGAAGAAAAAAAACAAAAGAAAGAAGTGAAGGAAAAGATGGGGAAAGGTGGTTGGTAAATGAGGACCACCCTAAGGGATCGAGACATTCCGCTAAGTCAGTGACCCTGGGTCAGCTTTGGCCAGGACTTGAGAAGTGATTATTACCAGAGATTGGATGAGGCAAGTAGGATTTGGTTACATGTTAACAGAAATTTAAATTCTTAGGAGGTTCAGAACTCTATGGAAGCAACATCTTTAAACATAACTCCTTATTTATAAGAGAAAGATGTGATGTCTTCCATTGATATGATAGCAATAATCTAATCACCAAGGGAGCTTCCAAAATTCTGGGAGAAATTCCCTCTACTGTTTAATAAAGTGTATCTCCAGCCAAAAACTTTTGGATTAAATGTTAAAGGGTTAGATCTTCTGTCAGGTCTTTGCCCTTGCGGGGAGATCCACTTTCTCTACATGTCCTAGTGACTACTACCAGAATAGAAATACAAAATTTTAGGGTTACAATACAAAACAGTAGGAGAAGGTAAACCTTCCAATGGGTTTACCTGTTATGGTGACAACTGTCTAAGATGGGATTCTTCGCATGTTGTAAAGATTTCTTTTCACTCCCTGTTGAGTCTCCTGGACAGGAAATCAAGGGAATTCCCTGAAATAGGACACAGACAGCCTAAAGAAAGGGACCGGGGTTTTGACCATTCCCTACTTATTATTATTATTATACAGTATTTATATAGCACCAACAGTTTGCACAGAGCTTTACAATATAAGGAAGACATTACAATACAATTCAAGACGAGATGGTAAGAGGGCCTGCCCATGAGGGCTTACAATCTAAAAATGAGGGGCAAGTAATACATGAGGAGGTAGATGTGTGGGGATGAATTGTTTGAGAACGTGATGGTTGAGTGGTTAGTTTGAGGTGGTATAGGCATACTTCTCCAACATCTAAAGAATGCCAGAGCTAGAATGTGGCTAAAGTTAAACTTTAACTTTTATTTATAGCATACAGGCTCAATATTGATGTTGATCTATTGTGTTGAGTTTACAACTTTAAAGCTGAATTCTGGAATAAAAAAAAAAAAAAAAATCCTTGTAGTGTACCATGCCTCCCCCCCCCACCATCCCAAACGCACACTGCAAGGGTTACCTGCTCATTCATTCTAGGTGTAGTGGAACAGGCTAGAATACTTACCTTATTTCTGTCTTTGTCAGGCTTCCAGTGCACTTCCCTTCTCTCCAACTCTTGGGGTTGTGGGCTTTTCCTGTAAGGGATGACCTCAGTGTGCAATTGGACCAGAGCACAAAAAAGAGACTTCAGGGGACTGGTCACACAGCATGGTGGAAGCCTGTCGGAGCAATTAAAGTATTACAGCCTATTCCTCTACCCCATGACTTAATGCGTATCTATGGTCAAAGTTCTGTCCCACTACTAAAAACCATATTCATCTGGAAGTTTGGTAACACATATTGAAGATGCCCATAGAATGTACTTCCTCAATGCAGTGGCACAATATCACTCAGCCCTGTGAATATGCAATTCCTTGTGTCACAACTCACAGAGCCTTCCTTCTGAACTACAACGCAACATCTGAACAATGTAACATTATCATTGCTTGCTGGAAGCAATGCATAATGGGATATGTAGTCTTGAGAAATTGAGATTGCATTACATCAAGCAGCTGGAAAAGAGATGCAAAGTACACTGGAAATCCAGTAAGTTGATAAAAGTGATGGGCAGATGGAAGGCAGCACTCACTACATAAAGGGGATTTGTTCATGTAAGCCTTGATTGAATTATCAAAAACAACTCTAGTATGTATTCCTATTACAACGCTGATGTTATAACAGGATATGCTGTGACTTTAGAACTCCTTTAACCTCCTTGGCGGTAATCCTGAGTGTGGCTCGGGGTTAATTCTCTGTACCATAAGAGGTAACCCCGAGCCACACTCGGGAATACACCGCGCGTCTCTTACCTTTTCCCTCAAGCCGCGATGTGTCCTCCGGCCGATGCCGGCATCTGTCTTCTGGGTTCCGTCCCTTGCGAGCGTCCGCGTCGCAGGGGGCGGAACCGGCGGGAGATTAAAAGGTTAGAAAAAAAAAGAAAAAATCATACCGCCAGGGAGGTTAATGAGCATTGAACCTTTCCACTGCTGGGGGCCCAGTGCAAGGGTATTTTTTTAAATCCTGGAGTTCAGCTTTAAAGCAGAACTATGACATGAGTGATTTCCACTCACGTCATAGTTCTAAGCCGACCTGTGACAATGAGACTGTCACAGGTCGGCTCAGTAGATCGGGAGGTGACGGAAAAAGGAAAGCAAGTCTGGTGATGGGAGAGGTAGACACTCAAAATTACAATATGCAAGACATGACAATCAATCAGCAGCGTGGAATGGTGATGGATTAATTTCACTTAAAATCCAATGTTTCCATCATAAAATATGTAAAATGTTTTCATTATCCACAGAAAGCATGTAGGTATGAGATGCCTTTTATGTTTGTTAAATAATAAATTACTTGGAAGTGATTGTAACAATTTTTTGGTCTTTGTTTAATCCTATAAATTGATGGATGCACACAGCAATTGTTTTCCAGTGTGTCCTGCTAAAATCAAGAGTGACTGCCTGTGATTAATTGATGGCAATCGCTACATATGCAGTTATATGTGGTATTGGCCGAATGCACAAACCTGGAGCATTGTGCTGCCATTATCAAATAAGCTGCGTGCACCACACCAAATTGTTCCTTATGAGTAGCATAATAAGCAATGATCACTATAAGGAAAATAAAAACATTGCCCATTCTCACTCTTATTCTCATTACCATATTACATATTGTGTATTTGTGTTAAAGGAATTGATCTCACTTGACATAAAAGGCAACACAACTATGACATATATGGGGTACATTCACCAAACATTCAATGCAGGTGTATCTTCCCTGTGCATCTGTTTTAAATTGAAGTGATTGATTCGCCTGGATGAATGTTAGTGAATGTCACATATAAATATGTGAAAATGGTTTAAAAAATAAAACTGTTTTAAATGTTTACAATAAATGTATATTTTATTTTCTTCTTTTTAGCAAACGTTTTGAGTGTGTACACTATATTTTTTGACCTGTTGTTTTAGCTTACATTAATGCCCAGTTTTATTTTATGAAAAAAGAGGTATGTGAGTTTCATATGTCTATGTACATCTGCAGAGGACATTCTTAAGCTGCATTTATTGCCATTACTGTTTAAAGACCAGTGACTTTCCTACAGTACATAAATTGTAACAAATACCATTTAAAACATGCTAAATAACATTAAATGCAATAAGGCCAATCATGATCACATATATATCTCCTAATAAAACGTCCCCAGTGATTTATAAATAAGTTTGGTTTAGATGTATGTAAATATGTTATTAGTATTCATTCCCTTTTCATAGGAGATATTTTTTTTCCCCAAGTCTTGTCACCAAATATACAAATGCTCTTAATTGGTGGACGTGAATAGTTTAATATTGAGCACGATACACGATTATATTTTCTTCTTAATTTTGTTTTTGCATGCCAATGTATTATTCATAGTAAAACCATTTTAAAAACCACAAATTAGTCATTCGAAAGATTACAAACACTCAGTCTTAAAGCAGCAAACTCTCCATTACCATCATGCAATTAGCCTGACATTGTGGCTTGTGAAACATTTTCAGTATATAAAACAACACAGTATAGAGGAATCTCCAGGGCTGGGAATTCACGTGAAATGTAGACTTTTTTCTAGTAAAATATCTTCCTTCCTGATTGTCTGGACACACAGCTGTTTGTGAATAAAAATGAATAAAAAATTAAAAGATTTTCTACAATTCTGATTTATGAATGATGTAAATTGATGCGCATAAGTGGAGTAAACAGCTGAATAAAGAGCTTTGAAAGAGTTCCTTTGTTGTCAACTGAAATTTCCTCAATAAATATGAACATAAATTATATATTTTTTCAATAAAACAGCATTTATTACTTTTGAAAAATAAATATGTAAACAATACGGGAGTGTTTCCAAAGTGAAGAAAACATTGAAGATAAAGGTGGCTTTATGAGAAAGATATTTTCTTATCAACAGTTTTTTTTTCTGTCCAGTAATCTCATAGCCAAAGAAGAAAACATGAAACCCTAAGCAACAAAGCAATTTAAAATACTGCATTATGTATCAAAATTCAATATTGTTGGTATTTTTCTCAAACATTTGTGATTGCTATCAACAATTTAAAGGAGAATTATGGGGAGAGTGAAATACACTCATCCCAACACCTGAGCGTGTGCAGTTCAATACGTTTAACGCGTGTTCATGGACAAAAAACTCACACATTTTAATGAACACACATTTTTCTGCAGCTACAACCACAATTAGAACGTTCAGCAACTGCCTGGAAATCATGCATGTAACTTTTCTCGCTTGGCGCGTTATTGTCCGCATGTACGAACGCGCAGGTGTGAGTGTTTCGCATTGGAATGCATCGACTTGTGTGTTTTGCGGGTTTCTGCACGTATATCTATGCGATGTGAACCAAGCTTTAAACTGCACATTGGTTTTTTGAGTCATGAAATGTTAGGGCTTCTAAAGCACCAGACTACTTTGTGAGTGGAATGATCTCACTGTCTATGACCACACAGTTTAAACAAGAGAGGTAGCTGATATCAGTAAGTCAGTAAGTAGGGCCATTTGCTCCATAACCCTTACGGCAGTATCTTGTTTCCTTGTGTTCCAGGCAGGGTGACTTATGTACTAGCATTACCTAGGCATGTAGCTGTTATCTCAATTTGCCAAAATCAGTGACTATTCCTGTCCTGGAGCTCAATACTCTTAATGATCTAAGGCTAAAATATATTTCTGTAATCTTGTATCCAAGTGGCAGGTGAAGCTCTAGGATTATCGTTTTCAAAAAGCTTTTGCGGCTTCACCAGAGCTGGATTTAGAGCATCATGGGCCTGGTGCTGAGGATTTTGGTGGGCCTTTTTATGGAAATGGCGACGGTCACCGGGGCCTTCTTCCTCCTGTCCAGGGTGTAATTTATAGTCTCTCTACAGCTTGGAGTCAGTGATGGAGTGCTAGGGCCCGCTTGCAGCTGCGACCCTGGTAGATCTGCCAGTGACTCCAAGCTGTAGGGGTGCTACAAATCTTAGCAACACATTATATAGCAATGCAGAATACCGCCAACTACAGAGGACTACAAATCCCAGTAATACATTACACAGAAATGCAGAATACCACCAGCTGTAGAGGACTACAAATCCCAGCAATAAATTATACAGAAATGCAGAATAATACCACTAACTATAGAGGACTACAAATCACAGTGATGCATTACAGAGCAATGCAGAATACCATCAGCTATAGAGGACCACAAATCCCAGCAATACATTATAAAGCACTGCAGAATAAGACCATCAGCTATTGAGGACTACAAATCCCAGCAATACATTGTAAAGCACAGCAGATTAATACCATCAGCTATAGAGCACTACAAATCCCAGCAATAAATTGTAAAACACTGCAGAATAATACTATCAGCTATCGAGGACTACAAATCCCAGCAATTTATATTTATATAGCAATGCAGAATAATTTGAAGCTACATATTCTGTGTTGCTCCAGGTTCACAGCCTGATGTCTCCAGGGTCTCAGGAGAGCTGTGCAGGGTTTAGGGTGGGCAGTGCGGCTCTCAGGTGGTGGTCAGTGTGGGCTTCAGTTGGTCAGTACAAGCTCTCCGGTGGTCAGTGCAGGCTCCAGGTGGTCAGTGCTGGCTCCAGGTAGTCAGTATGGGCTCTCAGGTGGTCAGTGCAGGCTCCACATGGTCAGTGAGGACTCCCAAGTCTGGTTGTCAGCCAGATTGTTGGATAAATTGGCTTCTCTGTCCCATGGTGAAGTTCTAGTCACTCAACATTGGTAACAGTTTCTCATGGGATTGAGGGGGTCAGAAGATGCCACATGGGGTAAATCACTGTTGTGCACATTGTATTATGTTATTAAAGCACAACTCAAGTATATTTATTTTGGGCAAAGTGGGGAGGGTTAGAACATCTGTCATAATTTTAGTGTAATCTGTGTTAACTGTCTCTTCATTTGTCTTTCATAGCTGCTGTGCAATTACCCAAATGAGAGACTTGGTATAAAGGAGGACATCCAAACCCATTCATTCCTGGACTCCATTGACTGGGGGGAACTGGAGGAAGGGAGAACACCGCCCCCTTTCCCAGTGGACACAGTAAGTACACGAATGGTACATGATGCAATCTCTGCAATCTTTATGAGATGTCATGGGATAAGCACAGACATGCAGTTTGCTTCTAGATCTGTATCCTATCTGCTCTCCCACTGCATGGAAAGGAGGAAGAAAAGGTCCTAGGTTGTGATGAGAGAGATGGTCATTATCAATCAATATCTAGAGATCCATAAATACTGAATCTGACATATTTGTGTTTTCTTTTTACAGCCCATGGTGATGGATATCACAACACGTCTTCCTCCATCAGCCATCCATTCCAAGTCTTCTTACCTTCCATCACCTATACCAGCAGCGCGTGGGCGCGCATGTGAACCTGCAAAGGACATCTATCTCGTCCTCATAAAATCAGAGGATTAAGATGAACAAAAACACCTCACATGTCTCAGTAGTCTTTTTGCACCAGTTGATCCAGGTAGTGTCCCGATTGCCTTTGGGTGTCAGGAAGGAATTTTTCCCCTATTGGAGCAAATAACACCATGCTTCATAAGGGTTTTCGCCTTCCTCTGGATCAACTCTGGGTTTTATAAAGTCCCGCAAAAAATAAATATTCTAAAATTCATAAATTATTTGTACAGTGTTTTATGCTAAGGTATTTTTTAAACAGTGTCTATGCAACCTTGCTGGTCTATATTACTTAAACTGTATGAAGATGTAGGTAATAGTAAACTTTTTGTTCTTAGTTTGAGATGGAGCAGGGGTGGGGTTAGAGTCTCTGTCAAGCTTTTAATTTCTATTTGGGTCCCCACTGGGAAGATTTACCCCATTTTTCTGCTGAACGTTGTCACAAGACAAAGCAAGGGGAAATCAGAATTTTTTGAGATGCCACCAAACCATGATGTGAGGGGAAAATCATCCAATGGGAGCAAATGTTTCGGAGACAACTGTCTAATATGGGAATTCCCCTTTGGGAGATTTTCTCTCATTTCCTTTCATATATTAAGGATAGAAAGTGAGGGGAAATGTCCCCAGCAGCACAGCAAATAAAAATATAAAGAAAATTAAAGGGTAGATATCCACTAATAAAACCAATGTCACCATCAATACACAAACACTCGCACACTTTACATGCAAACAATTTGTTTGTGCATACTGTTTATATTTATGACTGTCGATGCAGCTGTTTTTCTCCAGGTCAAAAAAATATATAAATGACAGGTGGCACTTGAGTTTGGACATACCCTTTGCTTGGTCGTCTGACCCTTCTGATTGCAGTGCTCTTGAATTTATGGACCCATCAGGACTTGGAGTAACTGGAGCGAGGTCAGGGGGAGGTTTTGCTGACTGTTAAACCAAGGGGTCTATTTATAAATCTCAATAACGTCAAGAACCTATAATTGGCCTCAATATGCATGTTAATGAACTGTGTAACCTGTGCTTGCAGTCGCCAAGTTTCCAAGGACTAAAGAGCTAATTTATAACAAAGAAAAGATATTGCTAGCTATCACTTCTCTGTTATTCTTCATAATGCAGCCTGCATTGTCCACCCAACTCATAAAATGCAGGCCATGGTATGGAGCATGCGGTGTCCTATGGTGTTTTTTTCTGCTTAATGCAGCAGAGAATTCTGTGCCTGGAGGGCAGACAATACCATGATTTTGACAGGTCTTGTGTTTTTTTATTCTCATTCATCTTTATTCCTCAGTGCACATTTGTAAAGCACAGGATACTCAATTTGAAAGAGAATGTATGCAACAAGGATCAACCAGAGACACCATCTTTCTAATGCACAAACCCCTTATTCAGGAACACTCTGAGGATAGGTTCACACCTAGGCGATTCAGATGCCGAGCTGTTTTCGCGCGGTTGTTGCATGTTTTCAATCGCGCGACTGTTCATTGTAAACCGCGCATTTTCAAAGCATAGAGATGTCTATGGGACCCAACCGCGCGACAACCGCCCAAAAATAGCCCCTGCTACTTTTCGCGTGACAGGAGATTTTGGCCGCGCAACAAACCGCAAAGGTGTGGGCAGCCTCCATTGACTTCAATGCGAATCTGTGTTCAGGTGTCCTAGGTGTGCACCGGCCCTGACACTGACCTACCTTTCTTGCAGAGATCTTTAAAGACAGGCTTTTTACCTGTATACCTTCAAGTCCCCTAAAAACAACAAATAATAGAAATCTTGTTATAACGTTATAACTCGCTGGTAACAGACTCCTGCCATTGCCTATACCAGGTTGCTACCAGTCCCTGACACCTGCTGGCCTCCCACAGGGTGACTGGGTATATATGTTATAGTCATTCCCTTTCCTTGCCCATTTTTCGGATCAAGTCCAGGCAATAACCCCAAAATGTGAACTAAAGTGCACAGTGCTATGTATTCAAACAACTAATACTATATCAAATGCAATCTCATTCAAATCAATGTGTCTCATATTAATCAATATTCCTATGATTAAATATAAAATAAATAATCATACAATACGTATTATAAAACACTGTAAATAAATGTATGAATAAATAAATAAATAAAGCTGCCGACGCTGTCTCGGAGCCTGTGAGCCTGTGATCTTATATCCTGCGGTTTTACTGCCGGCAAGCTTTTAAAGTTTTAACTTTGAGTAGATATTGTACTTCTTAATAAAACAGTTGGAAATTGCTGCACAATGAGTGATTAATATTATTTTGGATCCGGTGATGTAAACAGTAATTGCAATACCCACATTGGGGGACCGACTGCTTTGTTGATCCGGAAAGGAGGATTGGATGAGCTGGAGTGTGGTGAAAATGAGCTGTGCTCATCAAGGGGAGAATGTCACTTTTAACTTGTGGAATATTGCAGCATTTGCTGCACGTTTTTTGTATGTGGAGCACATTTTTACTGAACCACCATCACAAATTTTTGATTGGACACTTTATTTATGTATTTATTCATACATTTATTTACAGTGTTTTATATTTATTGTATGATTATTTCTTTTATATTTAATCATAGGAATATTATTAATATTATACAGGATTTATATAGCGCCAACAGTTTGCGCAGCGCTTTACAATATAAGGAAGACATTACAATCACAATACAATTCAAGACAAGATGGTAAGGAGGGCACTGCCCCGAGGGCTTACAATCTAAGAGGGAGGGGTAAGTGATACATGAGGAGGTAGCTGTGTGGGGGAATATATTGATTATTATGAGACACATTTATTGATTCGAATGAGATTGCACTTTTTATAGTATTAGTTGTTTGAATACTTAGCGCTGTGCACTTTATTTCACAATTTTTACAAGTGGTCACACTTTGAGCATATCAGCTTTTTATATTCCACTCATTATTAGTGTTCCATAGCGTGGAATACTATAGCACATTACAAATAACCCCAAAATGAACTGATTGCACAGTTCCCAGATACCCTGCCTTTTTTTTCTTCACCATAATGATTTACCCCTTAATACATACAAATGGTCTGTAATCGCTCACATGGTTAATGCAGCTCGCGCCTGCGTGGTTATACAGACTAAACAAGATAAAAACAATGGAAGACCTTAATAGCTCTGTGAAGGCTCTGATTCAAAATTCCAAACCACATGGTTTTACTGGATAAAATGTGCCACCACCCAGGAATATACGAGACACTGGAACTCTCAAAACTATATTGGTTTCTTTTTCTGCAACACATCCCTGGCACCCACTTTGTGCACTTGACATTCTTCTTCCCTTCCCCTTTTTCTTCTTTTTGTCTTGCCCCACCTCCTCCCATACTCCATCTGTGCCTCTTTCTCCCTCTCTTCTCCCTACAAATGTTACTGCCCACAATCCTGGGTTAAGTCGTGATGCTTCCATGGATTACCCCCCCCTTACTTCCCTGCTATATTACCCCCTTCAGACCTAGCATAATAATCTTTACAACCTCCCCACCACTGCTCCTTTTGTTCCTCATACTTAGAATTACTCAAACCATAAAAGTAATGGGCACATTTTAGAGAGCCTAAGTTCCATGTTTATATGCCCAGCATGTATCTTTCTAGGCAAATAAATCAAATAACACCGTTATTCTTTTACTATGTTGCACTAATTTTATTATGTACATTACTTTTTCCTTTTTTATAGGTAATTGTATTACACTTCTTTTATTTATATATGTCTATGCGGATAACCTAACTGTATCTGATGTGTTCCATTCTATCCCTTTAAAAATGTTTGGTAGTCCTTTTTCTAAAGCAGAAGTGTGGCCACGGGTAGAATTGCAATGCACATTCTCCAGGATTGTTTCCCTTTTTGGGGGTTATTTTTGTGTCCCTGTTCCTCCTTCCTCCCTCTCCTGAAGCTTAGTAGATACCTGTAATTTTTAATGGATGGGGTAAAGTGTAAAGGATGTTTAATTTATGGTAGACAGGTATGGCTTTGGGGAGGTTATTTGGTAGATGTTTGGAGGATTTATAGCCCACCAAAAAATAAAGGATGCCTCAGGTTATTGGCGGGACATTTGTTTGAATGCAGATGATTCTCTGTGGGCCAACCAACAGGACCATATTTTGAGAGCTTGGGAATGCCTATTCTGGTTCATTAGAATTAGCACCAATTCCAATGTCTAGAGATCGGCACTCTGGTGGCTAAAAGGCAAGGGCGCAGGATATCTTTGTTAATTTTGGAAATAGACATGTCTAGAAAGTGAGGATGAAAGGGCAATTCCACCACACATGCACATAGGAACCAACCGCATCAATCATCTCCAGCAATGGTCCGACACCTAGGTAGATGCGATTGAGTTCCAAGGCAGTTTGATACCATAGAGATATAAGTTCATAATTCTTTTCCTAGAGGACATATACATTTAATGTGCGAAATCGTGACTGGTCCCTAAGTTTTGCTGTTTTGGTAAAGATTTATATTATGGTCTTTATATGTTAACAAACATCTCATAATAACATGCCTCATTATATGCATATGAGTTTGTGTATGTTCTGTGATGTGTGTGAATATACACGCTGTGTTGTGTGTTTGCCCAGTGAAGTATGTGTGTTTATATATGTATGTTTGCACTCTATGTGAGCGCAATGTACTCTGTAACGTTGCTGTGTATTCACTGTAGTGTGTGGCAAAGTAATCCTGATAAAAAAGGAAAGAAGAAAAATACCTAAAAACACCATTTATTTCATCAATGGTTTTTCATTTCAGCTGGTGTAATTACCTGAAATCTGTCTTCGACTTAAAACTTTGAGTCATTTCTGAGATCCAAGGTAACTTAGCAAAATAGTTCCTGTGAAGAAATGCTAGAATTTGCTAAACATTGAACGTCATCTTTTGTTAGCTTTGGTATTACGTGTCTAGTGGATCATTCAGATACATGATATCAGTTCTTTTGGGTAACAAAGCAATACCTGTACAATACCAGTACTTTCAAACCGAACTACAATTTAATGGCTACACTCAGTGTCAGCATTGTGCAGCTTTGAGTTTGTAGAAGTCATGCCCTCTAACTGAACAATGTAAAATGGTGGGAATGAGCAGAAGCAGAAGTGATTGTGGATTTCTGGACATTTGTTTTTGTGTTTTTTCTTTATTATTGTGGTGATGTTTTTTTTTGTTTTTTTCTTTTAGTTTGGGGCAATGAGAGTACAGCAGTCACTTGCTGTCTATCCATTCCTGACCTCCCTTTTATTTTTGCAGCACCCCACTGCACCATTTGTTAATTAGTTGATAAAAATAATAACATGTAAAAACAGTGTGCACCAAATGCATCTCACAGCTTCAGTTGTGACCTTCACTCCACATTTCCTGAACTTCCCCATCCCCATATCTCTACTTTTGAAAAAAAAAACTATTAAAATTACAACCCTCAAATATGGGTGGATGAAAATTGGATTGTTGTATGACAATAGACATGACTTATTAATATCTGTAACATTTCATTCAAAGTCTTCATGGGTCACTAAAAGCATTTTTTCAAAAAGAAATCAGCAAGATTACCATTAGCAAAGCTTTAAAACCAGCACTTTTGTGAAATACGTCCTTTACTAATGTTTATGAAAGGTGCAATTAGCTACAATATAACTTGCAAGTATATGAAATTATCTTGCATATAATTGATCATTTTGTGGTTCTATTACATTAGTGTTGGGTAACAAGGTTATATACTGTGCAGCCCAGAGTATTTTAGAAACTCAGTTTAAAGAATACACAAAGCCATTAAATAGAAGAACACAATTAAGTCTATTTAAACATAAGTCATAGTATAATATTTTGCCATAGGAAATAATACTATGGCTTACTTAGGGGGCTTATTTAATAACAGTGCAGGAAACAATGGTGTTATGTTAAAAAGGGCCACGTGTTAAATGTATTTTCTGGTTCAGGATGAGCTGACTAGTAAAAGCTTCTTACTGATTCTTCTTGTAAGTTGCTATTGTGAAGTCAAAAAAATCTAGTTGGCTATTATTCCTAATTTATTCTTCAGGAAAGTAGCATGTTCACTACAAAAGTATAAAGACAAAACTTTTATTTTTTTTGCATTTGACATAGAGTAGGGAATCGTTAAAATCTATTTCAAATTTGAGAGAGCATGTCAAATAACAGAGCCATATTGTTAGTGATCAGTGAATTGGTGAAAATTTGGTTTAACACAATTTTTTCAAGGTTAAAATTTCTGCAAACTCAAATTTCAAATTGCATTATAGCCAACAGGGGACCAATTATAAAGGTCACTTGTGCCTTTTGGAGGGCTGCAAGACGCACTGTGGTCACAGAATATCCTTTTGTTGTGGAAATACTGCAGTGTTACTTAAAGTGTATTTTTGCAGCCAAATTGGGATACCACCTACTTTATATTTGTTATATGTTCTCATTCACATTACTTGATATTTAAAAATAGCTGCTTACATCTGTAGGTTTTTTTTAAGCATGTTTAAGTACTTGCTTAAAACTCCTACCTAGCATCCCTATTTAATGTTAAGGTGGCTGTGCAAAGTTATGTTTACTCTAATTATCCTGGAAGATCTCACTATCAGTTGTAAACTAGATTTGTACACTGTCTGGCCTAACAAAGGGTTAAAGTCTTAGAAATGCTGTATGTTCAGGAGAGGAAGCTATGTATGTCCCTCAGTTTTTCCTTCTATTCTCACTTTCAAACTGCTCAGAGTAGTCTGGAATCTGAGCAAAGGTCTTCACCAAAGAAACACCTAGAAATGTAAGAAATATTTTTTTAAAAATAGTTTTTTTGGTATGCTGTGTGAATGGGAACACATAAACATATAGAGAGGTTTTCTCAAATCTGACTGCAAAAGTGGAAATACACTTTAAGGTGTTTTAGACACTTGGTTCTCAACTAGTGGGTCATGACCCAAAAGTGGGTCGCGACCCCTTGTTCACTGGGTCGCCACAGGCCTTCCACTTTTCTAGGTGAGAGGCTGCTCTGCCTCCCCCTAGTGCAGCACTGTAGGTTCTTGCGCCAAGCAGCCATTCAAAATATGTGGCACGGCGCCAAGTGTCAGCTTTTGGTGGGATAGGAAGGGGCTATGGCTGCAAGGGAACTCCATCTACACGTGCATTGCTTGCAGCTCCCTCATGTGTCCTGTAGAGGTACCTGGACTGGAATGACGTCACATTCTGGCTCTCGGCACCACTACAGGGCATGTAAGGGAGCTGTACAAGCAATGCATATATGGATAGAGATCCGTCACAACACAGCAGCCCACACTAGACCCCAGGCTGAGGATCCATTCCAGTTCTCATAAGGTAGGGAGAATGGGTGGCTCTTAAAACATTTTTTACACAGTAAAACAATTTTTGGAGTTTGTATGTCTGTGTGAAAGAATGACTGTGAGTGTGTGAGAGTGTGTCTGTGGTTATGTGTGTCTGTACCATGTAACATGCAATTGCACCTAACGGGCATCTGGTGAGGGAGGTATGTTGTGTTGCCATTCATTTGCATGGTACCACAAACTCACCTCCCACCCACAGTTCGTATGTCCGCACCGGACCGCGTGGTACCCTAATACCGTGCGTTCCATTGCAGTGCGACTTGGGTCGCGACTTAATGACCAAGAACAAATGTGGGTCCTGAGGTTACACAGGTTGAGAACCACTGTTTTAGACAATAGGTATAAGAAAGATGTGAATATAGCATCTTAAAAAAGTAAAGATAGTACACTGTTTTGGGATTTTTTGGCGCATTTTACTGTTAATTGATGATGCTATTTGATATAACAATAAAAAATACATAGAGAAAAAAAAGCAAAACAAACATTTTGGGGTTTTTATGTTGCTATCTGGATCCTGTGTTTTGCTACTATCTAAAAAAAACCTCAAGTAAAAACAATATACACACAAAAATGTTTGAGTTAATTTGTCGGTGTTTAGGCAACAGGAAAATCGGAAACATTTAAACTGAAAAATTCAAAACAGGCAGTAACCAATTAAATTTTCCCCTTGTTTGCCTTTTATTTGTGTATTTTACTGTTATTTGATTTCTATCAAATAAACTAGCAGAAAATACATTATTTTATACTGTTATACACACATCTGATTATTAATAACTTATTCTTGTTACTGCACCACCCTCAGCGCAGTCTACGTTGGACAAAGGAGTATTCTCTAACTGCCCCTTTAACTTGCTGATTCTTTTGATTAGTAGACCTGCCAAAGACATACTTGAGATCTTATAATTAAAATGGCTTTAATGGAAGCGTGGCAACTGTAGTATACAAAAGATTTCTCAGCATTAGAAATCTGACGTACAATAAAAGATTCCCTACAGAAGAAAGAAATGACACATAGTGCACCAGATACTATAATAAGCATTCAGCACTATATAGAGAGCTAACTTAGGCATACTCAGTGAAAAAACAACGTTGTAATGTTATGTATTAGAGTGGAGCACCTAATCACTATCACAAAAGCAAAAGCTGGCCACCACATAGATGTTCTCTTTTTCTAGAGAGCCCACTAGTTACTAGGCTCTAGAGTCCTATAAGGGAGCCCCTAGTGGCAGTCTTCCCAATTGACTGATAACCAGGCCCGGATTCCCTACAAGGCCAGTCCTCGGGGCGGCAGGGCGCAGAGGGGCGGCAATGGTGTGGAATCCCTCGACGCCCGGAACATAAAGTTTCCGGGCGCCGGGTGGTAAGATGCCTTCTACATTTAGTCCTGATGAACTAAATGTAGTGTGGGGAAGCCGCTTGTTTGTTTACATGTGTAAAATGTGTGCAGCCTGTTCGTCCCCCCCGCACCTACCTCTCTCCTCTGGTTCCATCCTCCCCCCGGCCGCCGAGTCTCTCCTCACTGGCCGCCGATGCAGGGAGCAGAGCGGCAGGGTTAAAACTAACCCTGCCGCTCCATGTATACAGTGAGAGGGGAGAACTGTGCTCTTCCCATCTCAGCTGTCACAGGAGTTCCAGCACAGTGCTGTGCTAGTACTCCTGTATTGGAGGTGACAGGGTCCATAAAGAGAACCTGTCACCTCCAAAGGCTATCACACAGGGGCTTGTTAGCTAGCTCCTGTGTGATAGCAATAAAGTTAAGTGAAAAAATAAATACATTATAAAAATTAAAAAAATAATAAGAAATAATAACAAAATTAAATAAAAAGGTGATTAAAAAGTAAAGAATAATAAGAAAAAATAAAAAAATAGGAAGATAATTATAAAACATAAATAAACAATAATAAGATAAAGAATTATAAAAAATAGAAAAAGTAAACGATAAGCTAAAAATGTAAAAAAAAGTTTAAAAAAAAGAGTGATAAAAAAAGTAAAAAAAAATATTGAGTTGCCATTCTCTGTTGATGGAACCTGGCCTTGGGTCGGCAGGGAGAGTAAATCTGGCCCTGCTGATACCACTAACTTTTACTGGAACCCAAGGCTTAAGGGTTCCTGCAACTGACTGTGCTCCACCAGCTTGCTATAGTATTGTTGAGAGCCATCTATACTCTAAGGTAACTAGTCATATAACTTGGTAAAACATAATGTCACATAGGCTAGAAGAGTGGAACAATGCCCTTAACTACTTGAATGTCTTTATTAGTTTTCTGAGCGTTTCTTCGTGCTTATGACACTTTTGGTACCGTACACATTGAGCGATTTATCGCGCGGTAATTCCCGCGATATCGCGGCAATTTACAGCGCGATATCGCTCTCCAATGCTTCTCAATGGGGCAAAGGGTCCTGCTGTCGCGGGTCGTGCGTCGCTACAGCAGGACCCTTTTTGGAGCGGATTTAGCCGCGATTCAAGCTTGCTCAATGCAAGCATTTGCGCGATATCGCGCTACAAATCGCGCAAAATCCTGCAAAATGCAAATCGCGCGACAAACGCGCGATTTGCGAATCGCCAAGTGTGAATGGGGCCTTAGTGTTAACTAGGAAACATTTTTTTGGTAAAGCTCAATGGCAGCAGGAGGTGTTCACAGGCTATAATCCCTGATCTCACTTTTTCTTCTATATCTAGCAAAGGATGCACCACAGTGCCACAACGTTTAAAGTAGCTCTAATCCCTAGACTGGTTGATATCTAGTTTGCACTGTGTGAAGAATAACCACCATGTATAATTTTTAATAAAATATTGTTTTGACCTTTATCATATTTGTTCATCTTTATGCTGCTGATTTCCTTCAGCTATTTTGCATCTGATTCGGGTCCGTGTGTGTGCATTCCAGTGGTGGCTGCAAATGAATGCTTTTGGCAGGTTTCTGGATGGTGAGAACGGCAGATAAACTCTATATGGAATCTATGACAGGGTGGCAACATTAGAGAGTAATTGGGAGATATTACATAGTATTTGAGGTTGAATAAAGACATTAGTCCATCAAGTCCAACCTATTAGGATCTCATTCTAGGAGTACCCGTACCCCTGTATATTACGGTCCCTTAAGAAATCGTCCAAAAGTTTCTTGAACAATTCCACATTATTTGCTGAAATCACCGCCTGTGGCAGTGAGTTCCAGACCCTAACTGATCTTACTGTGAAGAACCCCTTTCACCCCTTGTGCTGGAATTTTTTTTCCACCAATTTTAGGTGATGGCCTCTAGTTTTTGTAACGGAGTTAATTTTAAACAGTTTATCGCTAATGTTGCTACCACCATTAAACATTTTGTACATGGAAATCATATCCCCCCTTAATATTAAGCATTGTCATCTCATAGGAGGAAGTACCCAAACAAGGACCTTCATAGCAGAATTATTTTAAAGAAAGCTGCAGATTTAAAAACAATGAGAACAACTTTTTAACCGACATCAAAACAAGAGATTTAGGAAATGTTGGTAATTGGGTTAAGCTCTACTTTAAACTGCATTATTCCTGTAAGTATTGGAAGAAAAATACTGGCAAAGGAAATTGAGACCAGACCTGGGTATGTGCTTGGAACTGACTCAAGTTTAATAAATATACCCCAAAATATATATAACCTTTTTAGGAGAGTAAGTTAAGTGTAGTGTCTCAGAGGGCTCAACTACATGTGTAGTCTGCTTGTTTTATTGTCCAGCCTAAAGTTGTTCCCTTTATCAATGTCATTACTAAAGTGTATGTGTATGTAAACCTTAACAATAACAAAACATTGTTGTTCTGTTGTGGAAATGAGAAGGGGAAGAACTGGGCAGGGCTGACACCATTATTTGCAGAAATTGAGTTCAGTAAAGAGACTGTGTTGTCAGCCCATAATAGGACTTATGAGCTAAGTGCACTTCTTCCCACACCAAACAGTATTTTTCTATATTTTCAGGGAAATGGATAACACATGGGCACATGTGCATGTACTGCAGAGATGTACTATGTATGGCTTTTTAAAAAAATTTTTGCCCAGACATACATTTTAAAGCTGAACTCTAGGCAACTATAAAAGGAACAAATGAATGCAGCTCTGTAATCATTAATACATCTTAGATTTGTTTTTTGTTTTTAGACACAAATGGTGTAAACACTTACATTTGAGCTGGTATCAGCCTCATGCAATTTCTGTATAGCAGAGCTGAAGAGTGAGAGGAAGGAACAGTACAACCAGCTAATCCGTTCATTGCCTGAGAAGAATCATGCTGAAAGGAAGAGTGAGAAAGAGATGAGCTCATCACCAGTGGCGGACCTAAGGAACAAAGGGCCCTGGTGCAAGATTCCTCATGTGCTGGGCCCCTAGAGGCCCGAGACCCTGGTGCGCCCGCACCGGCGGTAGTTCTGCCACTGCTCATCACTGTACTGCTTCTTCTTTCACTGTCCAGTCACAGGATGGGGCGGGTTCAGCACATTTGGGCTCAAAGGAAGTGGGTTGAATGATGCTGGCCAAGGCCATCCCATTAATGAGGCAGCCTGAGGTGGTTGCCTCAGGCAGCATCTCATTGGGTCACATGGAGGGGGGGGGGCAGACAGCAGGTGTGCCTGCCACCCTCTTTCTGGCCAGAGCAGTTAAGAGCTAGTAATCTGTGGTGCTCTGCCCAGTGTCCCGCTCAGCTCCTTCCAACCAGTGATGTGGTTGCCTGGAGGAGCTGAGCGGGATGCTGTCTCTGGTGTCCTGCCCAGGTTCTGATGCCGTCACAACATCTCCACCCTCTTGGTAATGCTAACATGCACCACTAGAAACCACGCCACACCGACTCAGGGGTTGATAGTCTAGTGACACCTCTGATGCTGGTCATAACACTGAGGATATCCAGTGGCAGAAAAATACTGTGGGGGAAAGCTCTGGACTGAAGCTGAATATTGCAGCAAAAGCTGGATTTTGATTTTTTTCTTGCTATTTTACTTTACATGAAGTGACAAGGGCATTGCATTTTTGGCAAGATCAGTAGGTATTTTCTGTACATGTTGAGTTTCCGTAGCCTGGAAAGAAAACAAAAAAAACTGCACCCACTACATCCAAAACCTGATAAGCTGCAATGTTACATTTTTCTTCTTGGGTTTAAACATACTTTAGTCATTTCATTTACTAAATGCTTGACTAAGAATTGATATTTGATGCCATTTCCTTTTGCTTTTTATTTTCTCACCACAGAATGAACAATTTTGTTAAACTACATTTTTAAAGCTAAACATCAATATAATACAATGATGACTATCTACAGAACAAAAAGGCATTTTGGTATACTGAGCCCAGCTTTGTGTTTAATATTATTGCATTTTCATCTCATTAATCTTTAATGTACTTGGGGACCACTGGTAACATCAGGATGTGTGCAGAGAACAATTATTACTGCCTTTCAGATACTTATACGGGAAAATCGTGGAGATCAATGAAGGAGATACTGTAAAAGACGCCCTCAAAAGGAACTCCAGGCACATAGGTAAATGCACAGCTGAAATACATGATATATGTAAACTGTTTTAACGATCCAAGGATATGTAATTTTATTTAGCCGCATTGTGATTTATACACCTCAGCCACACTGTATAGCCATGCATCTGTGAGTTGTGGCATGCTGGACTGCTGGTGCTGTAAAAGTTCTTTTGTCATGCATTGGAAAATGATTGAGCTATTTTACGTCAATGCAGGTTAATGCGTGACATAATGTACGTTAACGCGCATGTGGTGCCGCACTGCAAAGGTCTAAATCTGGCCTCATATGTCTTTTAGTGGAAATAGAGCTGCCAGCTGCTGCATGCTTGGTTTCCAGGACAGTGGCAAGCTTTTAAAAGTTTTTCATAAAAAATGTCTCAGATTTCTACCTCATCTGCTGGACAAGTGCCGGGGAACTTTTTTAACCATTTGCCATCCGGCCATTGTAATTAAATGGCTGGACAGCTGACTCTTGATGGTGGGTGGGCACTTTTAAACGTCCTTTCGAAAAAGTTTAATCAGCTGGTGACGGTTACATACAAGTGTTTGGGTGGCTGTAGATCTCCTCTACCCCCCGCTGCCAGGTCTCTCCCCTGGGCTCCGCTGTCCCCCGTGCAGCACTTCAGATCTCTGCTGTTTGATCAGAGGGAGATCAGCACACTTTTACTGGCTGATCTACCCTCCGATTGCTGAACCCAGAAGCAATGTGTATTACATCACTTCTAGTTTCAGCCTGTCATTTCTCTGGCTGCTGTAGTCATAAAAGAAGCTGGTGAAGCAGATCTCTTTGGGGTCTCTAGGTGACATTAGGGGTCTAATAGACCCCTGAAGTCTCCATGAAGAGGACTTGTTACATCCTCTTTGCTACCACATAGGAGACTGTTAAAAAAAAATACATTAAAGTGCCCTGCCCCAATGTACACGAACATACTAATGCAAACACGTGTCAGGTGTGCCTTAATGTGAAAACAATGTTTGTGCTACACATGTTACATATAACCGTGAACGTCAGAGTGCGAGTAACAATTCTAAGGCCATCAATCCCTGTTAACACTAAATTGATGAGTGGTAAAAGCTTTTAAAGCGTTGCCTATGGGTAGTTTTGGGTATGGTAGTTTTTTACGATTTCGAAGGCATGTGCAGCTTTAAGGCTTCACATGTTTGGTATCTATTTACCTGACATGACGAATGAAATGTAGTAGAATACATTTTGGGCTACATGTATGAAGAAATATATATTTATGCATTGATACTATTTAACTGAATGGGAAGGCTTTGTTTTCACATTTGTATAACTATGTTGCATTAGTGATTTTGGATCTAGGAGGAGGGATGCACACACATACTAACACTTTATGGATGAATGAAAAACAAACACAAAGGAGTTTTTTATTTTAATTTATTTTAGCATAGAGTCACTTGATTCACAGTGATTAAATACCGCCAAAATAAAGCTCTATCTGTCCAAACAAAACTATATAAAATGAATTTCAATACGGTGTTGCATAACTGAATGAATGTCAGATAAATTACCTCAGCGCTGAATACTGAAAAATGTCCTAGACAGAAGGGGGGTTTAACACCCCGTTCTTCAAGTGGTTAATTGGTCCCTACCAACTAACATGCATATTTGTTTATGGAACTATCATTCATCAGAACAGTTGGGTGGCTTTTACATATTCTGTTGAAAATCTACTGCAGATATGACCTTTACCAATCAGAATGGTGCTGGACACAAGGATGTTCCCTTCTTGTTTTACTGGAAGCAACAAAAACACAGAGATAGGAAATCATATTATACCTCTGTAGTTCCATTAGAAAGAACATTATACAAGGACTAAACATCCCACTACTCCCTAGTGTAAAAACTAGTAGTACAGTTGTTGCAACTATGTCACTATAAACAGCGTGCTAACACCCCCACTCAACACCCACTTCTCTTACAAATCTCATCTTCTGTAGGATTTCTTTATACCATGTATGACAAGTGTCATAGCTAAAACACCCTTATTGATTCTTGAAGATTTCTGTTGGAAAGCTGCTGCAGATATGACTCTTACCAGTCAAGATGTTGCTGGATGCATGGCTGAGTTCTTCTTGTTTTATTGGAAACAACAAGAACACAGAAACAGGAAATGACATCAGAACCATTTAGTTTCACAAGAAAGAACATAACATTATACAAGAACATGACACAGTCTACTACCTAGTGGCAAAACTAGTAATCACAGTATAACATCAGAATGTTTTTTCACCTATGGCTATATAAACAGCATGCTAACATGTTCCAACTGAACGGTTTCCAAAAGACCTGCCATAAGTAGCCCAGTAATAACAATGTAATAACAAGCGTTCCACACACGCAGTGAGCTCTGCCAACTGGTACTGAAGTAAAGCTTCTTATGGACAGACATCAGGCAGACATTCATCAATTTATCTGGTCGCCAACTACTCTTTCTCAAGAAAGATCCAATAACAGACATACAAGTTTACACTGAGCAAATATACAGAATATGTTTGTGCCTATCGGTGAAGGAGCAGGGCAGAGCTGAGGGTACCAGCCTGTCTTGGAGGTACACAATCATGATTGGTTGGATAAGTCAATCCAGGGCTTTGCCAGAGAGTTTTGGCAAAGATTATAAAGATGCTATTAATTATACAAACTTTTTCCTGATCCAACCAAGAATGATGGGTTGGATAAGTGCTCCCTAATGTCTGTAGATACCTTAGCTTCTTTAAAGATGAGCAGATATCTAAGTAGATTAAAGAGGGCTCCAGTTTGACTTGTCTCTGCACATTCCTATATAAAAGTCAAGCTGATCTGGTGGCCCCTGAGCACCAACTTCATGTCTTAACATGGTGATTGTGTATAATTTTTGGTCATCAGATAAGCTGTCATCTGGAGAATGGACGATGAAAGATTCATTTATCCTTTGACCTGACAGCAGAGTTCAACCACAGCAAATGTTCTCCTGGAAGTAGCTTATTTATATATTAACTGAAAATCTGATAATACACTATATTTTAGTACGATTTCAAATCAGTTGGCTGAAAGAAAACATTTTGCTGTTTGATCCCACTTGCAGGAAATTTAGTTAAATAAATCATGTCAAATGACACTTATAAATAACTTGGAACATAATAAACCAATATATAACAGTTTGAAGATCATTTAGAAACATGGTTAGAATAATTGTTCTAAAAAGAGCAAAGTGTGACTTCAGTTTATTTTATCTAACCATCCCTTGTGATAGCAGTCACAGGAACATGAAGCATGTCCAATCGCAAACTGGGGGAGGGCCAAGGCCAGCCGAGCATCATTCAACCCAGAAAACTGAGGGCATCTTGTGGCAAATAAGTGGTACTGTAGGGGACAGATTCAGATTGAAGGGGAGTATTGCATCCTGAGATGCTTCTTTTTTTTTTTATTTAAAAACCTGATGGGTCTCCATTTGAGCCCTCAGGTGTGCTTCAAAGTTAATCTGTGACTTTGCCCAATTATGGTATGGGAGCACAGGGAAGAGAAGTATCAGCAGAAGGGAAATGTTTGCCTCTGTGGGTCTCTATGGGCAAAGTGACTGCTTCTTTTAAAAGGTGTTGTTACCTGCCTAGTCTGTTTAGTGCAAAGACACAGTGCCTCCTGATAATGTGCCCAACTGCCCTCCCTAAAAAACAAAAAACACCTCTCTGATGAACATCAATTAGCTTTGTTTTTAAGGGAACTAAAATAGAGACATTTTCTTATCCAACTTCTGGTTTCAGCTGAACACAAGTTGTGTGCGTATTATTGAGAGTTAAACTTGTAAACTTGTTCATGCATAAAATGCACTTCTTCATGCATAAAAATTTTCCGCCTAGCTCTGCCTTCACACACAATACATTGTCTGGGGGGGCAGGGTTGCCACTATGAATACTAATATACTAATGAATGGGGGGGGGGGTGGGGGGGGAGATTACTGAGAGAGCTCACTTGTACTATACACCCATTGCTTGTACAGAGGCAGCCATTTCAATGAGGAGAAAATTTAACAAAAAACTAAAGTTCCTATGTTTATATACAGCAACTGCATATTCCTTGCTTCATGTTCCCTCGGTGTACATTGCTGGCATATGTTTTTTTAACATACCTCTGCACAGGTGGAAATGGGCTTTAAGTAGGGGTGGGCTACCTCCAGGCGTACCTGCACTCAATTCGTCCATTGCTATGTATGCTCCAAGATGTAGGCTCTCATAGATTAGTTAGGATCACAATACACAGAGGGGCCTTGACAAGGCAGTGTGGCTTCCACATATTTTGTTAAAGTTGTGCAACTAAAACCTCTGTTTTTAGTGCAAGTTGTGAGACAGTGCAAGCTGTTTATGCAGGCTGGCTGGTACGTGTGCTGGGAAATCTTTGTGTATGTATTCCAGAAACACACAGGCAAAGCAAGGCAAGCCACTCCCATGCTCACCTAAGTAAGTAGATGGATAGCTGCTGGAGACTGTGCTCTCCCCTGTGATCTTGTGCTGGACAGGAATTTCAGGGAAGCTGACCTCAGAGAGTTGGAGTAATTTGTTCAGAAACATAATGCATGTAAGTACTTGGCAATAAATGTAAGTAAAAGAAATACTTTGCTGGGCAATCTACATTTGTTTGATCTGGATTCATTATTGAAAAAAAAAAAGTTTGGTTTAATACTACTTTAAAACAATCTTCAGATTTGTCCATGTGATGTAAGGAAAAATAGTAGGTGTGTTTTAATGCCCAATGTAAATGCATCACTTGTGATACTATGAACATCATTAAAGACGTTCTTCATAAGGAACAATTGGTGTTCTGGTGACTTTTCTTCTATTTTGTACATGTGTGGTGCCATCCACTTGTCACTGCAGCACCCATTGAAAAATTCCGTAGACTCGCCGTTCAGGAGTGCAATGGAAAACACATAACGCATAATAAATCAGCCCCATAGTGTGAATGGCCACAAACGTTTCTGGTGTACTTTAGCATATACCTTGCCAGCTTTACTCAAGGCTATCCATACGCTATACAATCTTTAGATCTACCAACAACTATGTAATATATAAGCCTGCACTTGGATACAAACAGACTGGATAGTTTAGGCTTGCCCTTTTATGACACAGTTTTGGTGAATATGAAAGAGATTGCATAGAAATTCCACAACCAGATTCTCACGTGTATCCTATGCACCTTAGGGGGTGCATAGGATAGAGTACAACAGCCCAACAACTATGTTGTGCGAGGGCCTAATAACTAATATTATTATTATTATGATAGAGGGATTTATATAGCGCCAACAGTTTGCGCATAAATGAATGGATTGTATAGAAGGCTTTCACACTACATGGTTGTTGCTAAATAAAGGGAGATTGTACAGTAGATGTACGATGAGATTAAAAGGATTTCTAGAGTCAAAGCTTGTACTATCCTGTTATAACATCAGCACTGTAATAGGAATATATACTAGAGTTGTTTATGATAATGCAATCAATGCTTACTTGAAAAAAATCCCTTTTATGTAGTGAGTGTTGCCTTCTGTCAGCCCATCACTATCAACATCTTCTGGGATTACCAGTGTGCTTTGCATCTCTTTCTCTATTGTTTGATGTGATGCAATCTCGTTTTCTCAAGACTACAGATCCCATAATGCATTGCTTCCAGCAAGCAATGATAAAATTACATTGTGGGAAGTTCAAATGTTGAGGTGTAGTTTAGATGGCAGGATTAGTCAGAGTGGTGACACATGGAAATGCATATTCACAGGGCTGAGCGAAATTGTGTCAGGAAGTACATTCTATGGGCATCTTCAATAAGTATATT
Source organism: Nanorana parkeri (assembly GCF_000935625.1). Classification (NCBI taxonomy): domain Eukaryota; kingdom Metazoa; phylum Chordata; class Amphibia; order Anura; family Dicroglossidae; genus Nanorana; species Nanorana parkeri. The sequence continues at coordinate 532,379 of NW_017306389.1, forward strand.
TCAGACTTCTAGATCAATATGGTTATTAGAAGTGGGAAAGAACTTATGTAAATTCTAAATAGAAATACGGATTTATTTTTAGTTTTTCACCACACATACTCTTGAATGGTTTTTATTATCTATCTGGGAGACAGGACTTGAAATATGAACAATTTGCTGCTATTTTGTCCTCACACCAGTAGGTGGAGCTGTAGATCTTCATGCATAAAATAAGTGGACACACTGTATTAAAAACACAACACACCGTCTATAAACAATTAACCCCCTCCCCCCCGTATTTATTAGTTTAGCAATAGTTTATCATAATCTTTCTTCACTGAGGTTCATAAGCACTCTTCTTGTAGGACATTTTCTTATATTACAACACATTTCTTGACATCTACGACTGGCCACCACCTGATGTATCTTTCAGACGGTGAGGTCACTGGACATGGACAGCTTAATGTCCATCATCAATAAAAGTGGACCTGACACCAGGCTGATTTGACTTGTACCGGGTGTAGTAATAAACAGAATGCTGGGAAGGAGGAGGCATGAGAGGTAGAAACTGTACTCAGCTCTGCCAGTAATGAAGACTGTTTCAGAAATGTCATGTTTAAGGCCCACTCTGTGTTCTTACATACATTTGGCCTGTCCCCATGACAACACTAACAGTTTAGCCATGGAAGACATAAGGTGACACAGGTCAGCTGTCATTTAGCATTTTAGGGCAGGGGTAGATAAACCACGTCCCTTCATCTGTGGTGAACTACAAATCCCATAATGTCTCTGACTCTGGGAGTTATGCTTGTGGCTTTCAGAGTCCTGAAATGCCTCATGGGATTTGTAGTTCCACAACAGCTGGAGGGTTTGGCTATGCCTGTTTTAGAGCATTATTGTATGTGACACTAATTTCTTCCAAAACCTAACATTTTAAAGGGTATCTATAGTCAAAACCAAAAAATAATATGGGGTCTATTCACGAAGCAGCCGAAGGATCTAGCCGTAGCTTCGGCTAGCTACGGCCCCAGGACCCCTTCGGTTCATTAGAACCGAAGGGCTGCTGTACGGGCTATTCCCTATAGCCCTTACAGCTCCCGAAGTTGGCCGAGCGGCTCAGTCGAACCGAAGGCATATGCCTCAGCTCGACTGAGCCGCTCTGAAAGCCGAAGCTGGCTGAGAAAAAACTTTCCCTGTTTTTTTTTTAATGCTGACATGATGGAGCCGTTGGCTGCGGTCAGAATAAAAAAAAAATGTTTCCCCATAGGAATGCATTGCTAGATTCCTATTGGCTATATCGATTTGCAATAGCCAATAGCAAACTAGTTATTGCACCCGCCCCCTGCTGTTGTCAATCAGCAGAGGGGACCTGCACTTCTCCATCAGGTCCCCTCTAGTGATTGGCAGCAGCAGAGGGCGGGTGCAATAGCTAGTTTGCTATTGGCTATTGCAAATTGAAATAGCCAAAATGAATCTAGCTATGCATTCCTATGGGGAAATTTTTTTTTTTTTTTGACGGCAGCAGAACCACCCGGCCAATAGAAAACAGTTGGGTGGAGCTAGCTCCACACAATCGTTTTCTATTTATTTATTTTTTACTTTTTTTTACTATTTTCTGTTCTGCTCGGTGCCACAGAGGGACCGAGCAGAACAGCCGAGCCGAATGCCGCTCAGCGGCATTCGGCTATTTACTCGCTGCTGTTCGGCATCTATAAGAATAGAATAACAGCAGCATGTAGCCTGCCGGAGATTCGGCTTAGCCGATCCAGATGTTGGATCGGCTGAGTTGAACTCCTTCTGCACTTCGGGTCGACAGAACATGCTGAGCATGTTCGGCCGACCTGAAGCCACGCGAAGCCACCCGATCTACGGCTGATTTCAGCCGATATACAGCTGATTTCAGCCGATATACGGCTGAAATCAGCCGTACCAGCCTGAAGTGAATAGCCAAACAGCGTTCGGCTCACTTCGCTTCAGATCGGTCTTTCACTCGGCTGCCTTTGGCAGCTTAGTGAATAGACCCCTATGTATTTCTGTATTGGATTTTCATAAGTTCTATCTCACACCTAATAACCATACTGATCTAGACTTTTGTGAACTTATTGAGGATGCCTATAGGACGCACTTCCTCGGTGCACTGACACAATTTCACTCAGCCCTGTAAATATGGACTTCCTTGTGTAATTCAGAAAGCCTGCCTTCTGAACTATATCTGAACAATGTAACATTATCATTGCTTGCTGGAAGAAATGCATTATGGGATATGTAGTCTTAAGAAATCAAAATTGCATCACATCTAGCAGCAGGGAACGAGACAAAGCACACTGGGAATGTAGGAAGTTGATGATAGTGATGGGCAGACAGAAGACAGCACTCACTTCATAAAAGGGATTTTTTTCAAGTAAGCTTTGATTGCATTATGAAGTACAACTCTAGTATGTATTCCTATTCCAATGCTGATGTTATAACAGGATAGGATATGCTGGGGCTTTACATCTCCTTTAAAGTGTATGTAAATCCTAACAATTAACTTCTCTGATTTGCTCCCTTGTTATCTCTGTTAGATCAGTGAAAAACATACCTGATAGTCACTGAGCTGACAAGTTCTTGTGCAATCTGTGCTGCACTGTTATTAATTAGCATTGTTCTCAGTCTCTCTGATGACCACAGGACAACACCCTCTTAATATGGAGATAAAGAGATAGGAAGAAGTTCTGTAATCCTAACACACTTCCTGTAGAAAAGTGACAATGCTGCTCTTCCATAGATACATTACAGTGTGTTGTCACCCAAGGATAGAAAGCGTGTTACTGGCAGGATCACCAGGTGTAAATACATCACGAAATTCTTTAACCAATTGACATCCGCGGTGTTAAACCCCCTTCCCATCCAAACCATGTCACAAGAGTGCACATAGCAAGCTGAATACATCCAGTAAAAGTAGACATTGAACATTTACATATGCTGGCCATAAATCAGTAGAACTTTGTTTGAAAAGAATAACTTTTTGTATTGTTTGTTCAATGTTTTAATAGTTAAAGAAGACTCCAGGAAAACAAATTATTAACCCTTGCAGAGGGGCTACCCCCCACCTTCCCCCCACACTGCACTGTAAGGCCCCGTTCCCACTGCGCGATATGCAAATTGCTCGTTTGTCGCGCAATTTGCATATTGGGCGACATTGCGAGATTTGCCGCGCGATGTCGTGGTTCAAGCTTGCATTGAGCAAGCTTGAATCGCGGCTAAATCCGCTCCAAAAAGGGTCCTGCTGTAGCGACACACGACCCGCGACAGCAGGACCCTTTGCCCCATTGGATTGCATTGGAGCGCGATATCGCGTGGTAATTTGCCGCGATATCGTGGGAATTACCGCGCTATAAATCGCTCAATGTGAACAGGGTCTTAGGGTTAGGTGCTCATTTTTGTCTAGGTTCAAAAATAGCAATAAAGCTCCAAGCAGGCCAACTGTCACAGCACTCCCTTCAGCCTGTATCCTCCCATGCTGCAGCATCCTTACATCTATGCACAGGGGAGAATTTATCAAAACAGGAGCAGACAAAATTTGTAGCAGTTGCCCATGGCAACTAATTAGCTTCTAACTTCAATCTGTTTAGTTAAAATTTGAAAACGAAAGATAAGCTGATTGGTTGCCATGCACAGCTGCTCCAGATTTTGTCTGCTCTAGTTTTGATAAATTCCCTTCAGTGTATAGAACTTGACTATTTATGGGGCATTAGATTGCTGAGGAGGAGGGGGAGAGAGGCTGGAAGGACCAGTCCAAGAACAAGACAGCTCCACGGTTTAGGTGAGTGTTACTTTTCTTTTTAAACCTAGACAAAAACAAGCACCTAATCCTTGCAGTGTGGGGGTAGCCCTACTGCAAGGGTAAATACATTTTTTCCTGGAGTTTTTCTTTAATTGGGTCAAATTGATGACCATTTTCAACCATAGTGATGAAAAAAAGAAGCAGGATGGTAATTTTTTTCTCAAATGAACAAAGTTCTAACATTCATTTTCCATTCATTGCAAAATCGAACAATAACATTTCAAATCACATTCTGCAAGTCTCTGATGGCATTATCAAATGCTCTGGCCGGATTTTTCATACCGCATTCAAATGTGGCCCCTGTCACCCAGTCAACTTGGTTGAAAGTAGATGCTTCTAAATGACTTAATGGGAATTCTTGCCGCAGGAATCCCGAATCGCACAATCATACATAGTCTGAATAATCCCTAAGACTTCCTGAAGCTCCCTGTGATGTTAAAATCCCTTGTTTCCATCTCCACTGATGGCCTTAGAAGATCTATCACCCAGGCCTAACATCACATACAGGTCTATTCACAAAAGGGTGAAGAGTTTGGAGAAGGCAGGAGAAGTGAACAATCTAGGACAAAATAGCTGATTTGGAAAAATTCTCCAATTCAGCTCACTTTCCAGTTCAGCTATTTTGGCCTAGATTGTTCACTTCTCCTCCCTCACTCTTCACCCTTTTGTGAATAACCCTGATAATAGTAAAGTTGGGGAAGAATCCAGACCAGGAGAATGATAGTCCAAAAAAGGGGACAACAGGGAGCTGCTGCTGCACTAAATATTTTTTCTTACTGAGGAGACTACGGTTAACAGAAATCTAATTGGTTGCTGGGGTTATTACGCTTGTCAGTACACACGCCAATGCCTTGTTGAAGTTCTATAGCGCACATACAGAATTTAAAATTCTTTGTCCTTTTATCATCACACAGAGCTCTTTACTATCTCATTGCAAATTTGGTGGTTTTACGAGGAGTTCAAAAAACTCAGAAGCTTCAAAAAAGAAATGTAAACAAATTGATGTTGTTTATTCACTGTTAACATATACAGTACAATGCACTCAGAGAGGAACCACACTTCTAAGTGTCAGAATGTATAATTCATCCAAATAGGTTCCATTATTTATGACAGAATCTTTGTGGCCTTATTTTTAACACACAATAATTACACATGAGTAAAGTTTTCTGTATGACCAGGCTATGGACTTGCTTACTTAGGCTATGACCTTATTTAATAAAGCACAAGGTGCACACTGCAGGAACCAATAGCTACCAGTCACAGTTTACTTTGCTGAAGTCAGACCACAAAATGAATTGTGATTGGCTCCTGTGGATACTGCACTTCACCCTTGCCTCTTTGGGGTTGATTTACTAAAGGCAAATAGGCTGTTCACTTTGCAAGGGAATCTTTAGCTTAATGAATGTGTTGAAAATTCACGAGCTAGGAAAATAAAAACAACAGTATTTTTTGCGTATAAATGGATGGTAGTAGTCAACGGAGCTTCGCCTAATTCACTAACTAGGGGGAAAATTTACTTGCATTGTGCAAATTCCCTTGCAAAGTGAACAGCCTATTTACCTTTATTGAATCAACCCCTTTTTCTCTTGTACAAGTTCAAACTAATTAGTTAGATGGGCCCTAAAACTTAAAGTAACAGTAAACTCAGGAGCTAATCTTAAATATGCATTCAAGTACCTGAACTATTAACAAAAATGTATTTAAAGGACTACAATTTCAATGCAATATAGTAAACTAAACGTGAGATTGTAGTCCATCACGGGAGCCATCTTGGAGCCGTGGCTACTTTACAACACACACAGGGACCATGGGGAACAAAGGTAGCCACCCCCCAGAAGGAAGGACAGTGTCAGCACCAATTCAGAGATGATTTGAGGATCTACAGCCGAGTGATACACAAATAAGACACATTTTTAATCGGTAGGGTCATTAAATGTGTCCTTTAGATTTAAATCCTTAGTTAAGTGTCACATTAACATATATGTAAAATGTCCTGTTCCTAAAGTCCAGAGTAAAGGGGTGTTAGAGACACATTTACCATGTACTCACATTAATTTGAATGGTACATTCAATGCACAAACTGATCTCAGCCTAACTCAAAAGCTCATATACACTAATTCAAAATGTACTCACCAGATTACTGAAAATTAAAACATTTTGCGTCCATTGTCTGCCATTTTTGTGTGCAGGATCTCTCTGCCACCAAGATTCTGTGTGCATTTCAGTACTATGTGCATAAGCCCCTATTGTTGTCCATAGCCTTAATAATGGAATGGCTATTTTGTATAACCTTTCTCATTTAAATCCACGTCTGTAGCAAAATGTTAAAAACTTTAATAAAACAAAGAGATTCATGAGATGGAAATTAAGACTTGCTTGATAGTCATAAAATGTAAAAGGAAACCCCAAACACACCAATCTCATAGGTTGCTATGCATTATTTAGAAGATCAAAGTACATTTGTCTTATTAACACTGCTTCAAAGAAGTTAAATGTTTGTCATTATGAAGATAAAGATCAAATTGTGATTCAAACTGATTCACTTTGATCATTGATTCATTATCTATTATGAGTTATAGTGTGTGTTTTTATGCATTAAATAGGCTTTAGCAGAGTATTATTTTCAGATGAATTTGTAATGGATGCTTCTTTTGCTGTTAGTTCATTTACACCTAATAAATGGGCATTAAGGGTATATACATTTGGACTGAATCTGGGGAAACAAGTTACTTGCTAAATGGATTCAGGTTAATCTAAACCCAATAACAGAAATCTTGTATGAGCTGCAACATGTTATTGGAATTTAAAAGTGATTTAAATCTGCAGTTTTCATAAAAATCAAAACTGGTAATCCTGCTGTGATGGTTCTTGTTCAGGCACTTCCTGCTACAGGATGGCAAATGTCTCCCAATTGTGCTACCAAATTGTCACCCTGCCACATTCACCCCCGGAAGAAATGACAAGAAGCCATTCTGGTACCCATTGCACCGTTGCATTGGTCCACCGTTGTCAATATCAAGAAATCGGTCCAAAGCAATAATGTGCTGCCAGTGCTGGCGGGAGTGGATGTAGACAGGAAGGGTCTAAAAGAGGTCGAAAAAGATCAACAGCACTGTGATAGTGAGGGTAAAAGAAGTGAAAAACAGTATTTTATGAAAAAAAAGATAACTTGTACTGAAAGAAAAATACAGGATGCCAATGCTTTGCCTGACTTTATTGCCTCCCTGACCTGAAATACATATGCAGTCTATGCGTTTTGACTTTTTTTTTAAAATTATTTACTATTAAAGGCAGTCACCCTGAAAGTATTGAAACCAGAGAAAGCCAGGCAACAAACATTTTGAAAAAAATAGGTCAATAATCAGTTGCTCCAATACTAAAAGTAATGCTGGTGCATTAATTTTTGGCTGCTGAAAACAATATAACTATTGTGTCTGTGAAGGTTCTCATTCATCCAGGTCATGGTATATCTGTAAAAAATAAGTCAAGGCAACTGCACTTGCTTTATTTTTCCTTGAAAAAATTGCCCCAGTTGCCTTGACTTATTTTTTTTACAGATAATATAACTATTATTCTAGGTGGGAATTGCTTAATGCTTGGAGAAGAATCAAGTTTGAAAAGCTTGTGTCTTTAATAACTCATTGCAATAATAGTTTTTTAAATAATATTTTTCATAATAAATTAAAACAAAGAACAGTTTTTGCTACAATAATACCTTCAATGTGGAGTGGTCCTATGCTGTACTGTATTGGCCGGCCGACAGCCTGCTTCTGACAGCTGGGCGGAGCCAGTCATGATCTCCGGCCACTTGCAGAGAGATCAGTGTCCCTGGGTAACAGCTAACCAGGGACACTGATCTCCAAACAGCCTAACTCTCCCTGGTGCTCCGAGAGTCTCCCGCTCCCGGCCGCCCGCCAAGGAGAGAAAAACTGCTTTTTCTTTTTTTTTTTATTCTGACAGTGGCCATAGGAATGCATTGCTAGATTCCTATTGGCTATTTCAATTTGCAATAGCCAATAGGAATCTAGCAATGCATTCCTATGGCCAAAAATTATTTAATTTTTTTTTTCTATTCTGACATGGCTCTGTGCCAGAATAAAGAAAAAGAATCAAAAGCAGTGTTTCTCTCCCGGGCGGCCGGGAGCGCGAGACTCCCGGAGCGCCCGGGAGAGGTTTTTTTTCTTCTTTTTTTTGGACGGCAGCAGAACCGCCGGATGATATACGTCGGAAATCAGCCGTACCAGCCTGAAGTGAATAGCCGAAAAGCATTCGGCTCACTTCGCTTTAGGTCGGTCATTCACTCGGCTGCTCAGTGAATAGACCCCTTAGTCTGAGACTAGGATGTCATCAATCCGCCCCCAGCCTGCAACTGGTAAGGGAAGGAGAACCAACACATTGATGAGCTCATCGCTCTGTTGTGCAGTTTTCTCTACCTAACAGCATGCTCCTTGTCAACACATTTTATTATATTTATTTATCACAGGTATTTATATAGCTCCGACAATTTACGCAGCACTTTACATAGTTGCACATTCACATCAGTCCCTACCCTCAAGGAGCTTACACATTAACTGATTGGCTTCCTCTCCCACACTTAGCTCTGCTTTACAGTAGATTGCAGCAGGCTGAGATCAGGTCAGATTCAGGTACTTGTACTACTTGCATTAAACATACATTTAATGATGCATTAAATAATACAGAGCTGCTTTCATTTGTGTCTGCCTCTATTCAGCAGTCAATAAAGCATACCATATAATCGCAGTGATACAATTGTTGTGATATTAGAAGTAAAACTATACCATAGAGTTACCCCATATTGATATTATACATCTGATCACCTTAAGGGGTCAGGAAAGAAATGTTTCCATATTAGAGCCAGTTTGTCCAAGGGGTTTTCCTCTTCTTCTGGATCACCACGTCTCAGGAGTCAAAGATAAATGTGACTGATCTTCTGGCTGTCTCTCCTCACTCTCTCTCCTGGCTGTCTCTCCTCACTCTCTCTTGGCTTTCTCTCCTTGCTCTCTCCCCTGGCTGTCTCTCCTTGCTCTCTCTCCTGGCTCTCTCTCCTGCCCGTCTCTCATTACTCTCTCTCCTGGCTCTGTCTCCTGGCTGTCTCTCCTCATGCTCTTTCCTGGCTGTCCCTCCTCTCTCTTCCCAGCTCTCTCTTCTTGCTCTTTCTCCTGGCTGTGTTTCCTCCCTCTCCCCCCTGGCTGTCTCTCCTGACTCTCTCTTCTAGCTGTCTCTCCTCACTCTCTCTTCTGGCTGTATCTCCTTGCTCTGTCTTCTGGCTATCTCTCCTCACCCATCATCCTGGCTATCTCTCCTTGGTCTCACCTCTGGCTGGCTCTCCTGGCTCTCTTTCTCCTGGCTGTCTCTCCTCTCTCTCACGCCTGGCTGTCTCTTCTCTCTCTCTCTCCTGGCTGTCTCTACTCACTATCTCTTTTCTGGCTGTCTCTCCTCACTCTCTCTCTCTCTCTCCTGGCTTTCTCTCCTCACTCTCCCTGATGGCTGTTTCTCCTTTCTCTCACTAATGGCTGTCTCTCCTCTCTCTTTCCTGGCTTTCTCTCCTCTCTCTCTTTCCTGGCTGTCGCTCCTCTCCCCTGGCTGTCTCTCCTCTCTCCCCTGGCTGTCTCTCCTCCCTCTCTCTCCTGGCTGTCTCTCCTCACTCTCTCTCCTGGCTGTCTCGCCCCGATCATCATCATGGCTGTCTCTCCTGGGGCTCTCTCTACTGGCTCTCTCTTCTCACTCTCCCTTCTGGCTGTCTCTCCTCACTTTCTCATCTGGCTGTCTCCTCACTCTCTCATATGGCTGTCTCCTCACTCTCTCATATGGCTGTCTCCTCACTCTCTCATATGGCTGTCTCCTCACTCTCTCTCTCCTGGCTGTCTCTTCTTGCTCTCTCCGGGCTTTCTCTTCATGCTCTCTCCTGGCTGTCTCTCCTCACTCTCTCTTCTGGCTGTTTCTCCTCACTCTCTCTCCTGGCTGTCTCGCCCCGATCATCATCATGGCTGTCTCTCCTGGGGCTCTCTCTACTGGCTCTCTGTACTGGCTCTCTCTTCTCACTCTCCCTCCTGGCTGTCTCTCCTCACTTTCTCATCTGGCTGTCTCCTCACTCTCTCATATGGCTGTCTCCTCACTCTCTCTCTCCTGGCTGTCTCTTCTTGCTCTCTCCGGGCTTTTTCTCCTCACTCTCGATCCTGGCTGTCTCTTCTTGCTCTCACCTGGCTGTCTCTTCTTGCTCTCTCCTGGCTGTCTCTCCTCACTCTCTCTTCTGGCTGTTTCTCCTCACTCTCGATCCTGGCTGTCTCTTCTCACTCTTTCTTCTAGCTGTCTCTTCTCGCTCATCCTATTGGCTATCTCTCCTTGCTTTCTCCTTGGCTGTCCCTCCTTGCTCTCCCTCTAGCCGTTTCTCCCTCCCAGGTGCTGGGCAATGAGCAACTAGAGTTTGATAAATGCTTAAGGCGCTAAACAGCTAAAAGCAGGAGGGAATCTAGAGGCGGCAAGTGATTAGTGGGCACAATGGAGGTTCAGACTGTAGATGCCACAGAGACTGGCAGCTCTTCTGTGCAGCTGCCTTTCCCTGGGAGTGGAATCTAAGAGGTCACTAAACATGTGCTCAGAATTCTGGGGCAGAGTCTGAGGCAGCATGTACTATGGAGGCTGCAAGCAGCTGAAACAGAAGCTGCAGGTGCATTGGAAGTACAGTGAAGACGGTGGATGCTGCTGGGATGCAATAGATGCTTTTGGTATAGCAGATGTGCAGCAAAGACTGTGGAAGCTGTTTGGATGCAGCGGAGGCTGCGGGTGCAATGTAGGTGGAGCAGAGACTGTGAATGTAGCAGAGGTGCTGTGAAGGCTGAGACTATGGATGCAGCTGAGGATCAATGGTAGCCGCAGGTGCAGCAGAGATGCAGTGGAGACTGTAGGTGTTGCAGAGGTGCAGCAGGACTGAATTAAACAGAGATGCAGGGGACACTCTGGAAGTAGCTGAGAAGCAGTAAAGATGCCACAGAGGCTAAGGTTGCTATGGGACTTAACTGTGGATGCTGTGGATGTACAGACTATATACCTGAGAATAGTTTGGTGAATAATATACTATGTACCTAAAGAGTGACAGCGTGTCCCACTTGAGTTTTAATTGATAATACAATCAAGTGACACATCACAGATATGACTGTGACAGTGAGTAAAACCCGTAAGTTCCCATGATCACAGGACATAGATGAGGTACTGGTACTGGAATGCAGAAGGTTACTAAATGAGCCAAAAACGTTTTTGATGCAGCCAAAGATCTACAAAATCCTGCAAACATTGACTTCAAAAGTCAGATCAAGGCTGTACATGGACTTTTAAACCAACCTGACATGAAAGAATTATAGAAAATAATAATTATCATAGAACAAAATTCACTATTTCATCTTCTGACATGTAGAAACTGCATTGCTCACTCAGTAGAGCCTAACAACCTTTATGACTTAAGTCTCAGCTATTATCAGTACTGGACCTTTGGCTCCAATTTCATGTGACCACAAGGGTCCTTTTCTGCATACTCCTGTCAAAAAGCTGGAACAATCACTTCTCCTTCTGCACTTCTGCAGAGTTCAAAAAGTGAACCTATGACAATAATACAAATTTAAAATGGCATTTACAGTACAGTGTAGCTACCTCCAGTTGCATAAATGTGCTGTTGGATTATCAATTTAGAGTGTCCCATGCAGACTTCTCCAAATAGCTACTGCAAGCACCATTCACATGGTTAGTTCAAGACAAACATGGGCACTTTATCAACATGGACAAATTGCCAAAAGTTGCATTCTAATTTTGAGCTTGTATTTCAAATGTAATGTAATTTAAGGTATTATACTCTTATAATTAGCCTGTGTTATTCTTTAGTAATGGAGGTTTACAAATCTAAATGTTATGACATGTACAAAAATGTGCAGTATTATACTCTTTGAAATATTGTGAGAACTGTGAATGATGTAGCTTTGCTTTTCTATTCAGCAAATGATAATTGTGACCTGTCTTTCAGTTCTTACTAAAGGTCAGATAAGGCCATATTTCAACTTAATTTTTGTACATTTTCATTTAGTACTTAACGGCTTTTAATGAAACTCAATTAGCCATTTTATGATTAAAGTTATAAATAATATCGGAGTATTTCATGTGGAACATTATTTTCTTGATGGCTCATAGCCAGGAACAAATAATTCACAGATTAGGAAGGAAATCATAACATGATTGACTCCAGGTATTCTGGGTTATGGTCCAAGGCATACAGAGAAGGTGGCATTTTTCTCAAGATTAGTTTGGCTAAAAGAAAAAGTATAACATGCCTCCATGGCTACAAAAGAAAATATAACACCCTTCCATGGCAAAATTTTAGTTGTAGGCCACTCTGTAATGGACTTTCGATGTGCTTCCTTGATAAACCAGAAATTTATGGCTGAAAATTAGACATGTGCGATTCGTTTCGTTACTAATCGAAATTCGTACGAATTTTCCTGAAATTCGTAGATTCGTAAGCATACGAAATCCGAATTGCAGTTTCCGAATTTATATCCGAAATACGAAATTCCGTTAACGAATTTCGGATCCGAATTTCTTTGAAACAGGAACTAATATTACCCCTGTAAATGAGGTTGAACAACATGACAAGATTTTTTTTTTAATCCAAAATACGGATCCGCTGCTGCTGAGGGTTGCATTACAATACACAGGCAGGAAATACGAAATTCCGTTGACGTATTTTCGTTCCGTTACGAACATTCGTTATATATTGAAGTTAAAAAGCAAAGTACATTTATATTGGAGGTGATGGTAGTTTATTTTTAAGTCTGAAATACGAAATTCGGATACGGAATCCGTTAACGGAATTCGTATTTCGTTTTGGTTGACCAATCAGAGGTTCTCTTCTGCTGCTGAGAGTTGCATTACAAATACAGGCAGGAAATACGAAATTCCGTTGACGTATTTTCGTTCCGTTACGAACATTCGTTATATTGAAGGTAAAAAGCAAAGTACATTTATATTGGAGTTGATGGTAGTTTTTTTTTAAGTCCGAAATTCGGATACGGAATCTGTTAACGGAATTCGTATTTCGGATAAAAAAACAACTACCACATCGACTCCAATATTAACAAAGGTATTTTTGCTTTTTAACTTCATCATAACGAATGTTCGTAAAGTTAAAAAAATGTGCCGAAACTAACGAAAATCCGTATTTCGTACGAATCCGAATTGAGTTTCGGATACGAATTACGAAATAATGGATATTATGAAACGGAACGAAACGGAACAAATTTTTTGACGGCGCACAAGTATACTGAAAATATAGATACCTGATTTTGTTATAACTACCACAGGTTATGGTGAAGATTCAAAAGAAACCAAAAGCCCTCTTTCAAAGCTCTGCCCTTTTCAAACAGAAGTTATGTCATCACTTCTATCCCCAATTTAAAAAACAAGGGAGCTGTTCATTATTAGAGATGAGTACAGTGGTTTTAGTTGCAATGATTTTGACGTGAAATAACCGATTTTGCCATTGGTGAAACTACTGATTTCAACTGGATAGTTGAAGGGAGTTTTTGTAACGCTCACTTGAAATTTAAAACCCACTGCAGCCTTAAAAGCCATTAAAAACCCCTTAATTTAACCTTTTCCATTGACCTCCATTGGACTCTTTTTTTTATTTATTTAACCACCATATGATTGACTCCAGGTATTCTTGGTTATAGCCCAAGGTTTTCAGGGAAGGAGGTATTTTCCTTAAGATTAGTTTTGCTAAAAAAAAAAAGTATGACACGCATTTTGACAAATATCGCCAATATATCCATTTTTATTAAAATTTCAGGGAAATAAAAACACTTAATTTTGCTCATTCCTTTTTATCATTTTTTTAAAATCATTTTACCATAAACTGATTGACTTTAGGTATTCTGGGTTACCCCTGAAAATCATTCTTCTAGAACTGTTGTTTAAGAGCAAACACATCTTTTTTTCTACTCGTATACAAGTATTATATATTTATTACTATAAGCATTATGTATAAATACGCCAATTACTTATTGACAATGCAAATAATGGCTATGATGCCTTCTATGGAGTATGCTTTGGGGCGAAATAAGGCAAATAACCAGTCCTGGCCAAAATAATTGTACTCCACAGTACTGCACTGCACTGTATTTTGGTTGCTACCTGGCATGGGCGATTCAATTTGGACCTTATCAGACTAACTAACACATAATAATGGAATGTAAGGGATTTTAGTATAAATAGGCAGGGCCGGCCTTAGGCCTTTAGGCGCCCTGTGCGAGAAAGCTTTACAGCGCCCCTCAGTGACCACACCCCTCAGTGGCCACACCCCCAGTAACCACACCCATTTATTACCCATATTTTTGGTAAAATATAAAAAGCGCGGTCACGTCGGGTAAATAGACACCAAACATGTCATGCTTTAAAATTGCACGCACCCGCAAAATCGCAAAAAATTACCATGCCCAAAATTGACCATAGGTGACGCTTTAAAAGCTTTTACCGCTCATCAGTTTAGTGTTATCAGTGATTGATAGCCCTACAATTATTGCTCTCATTCCGACGTTCGCGGCGATATGTGACATGTGCGGCGTAATGGGCGAAATCGTCGTTTTCACACGTATGCGCACCCGACGCCTGTTTGCATGCGTGTATGTATGGGGGGAACTTTAAAAAAAATGTAATTCTTTTTTATTTGTAACTTTACATTTTTTGGGGGGAAACTTTATTGCTATCACATAGGGGGGTTAGAAAACCCCCTTATGTGATAGCAAAATATGTGACAGGTCCTCTTTATGGAGACATCAGGGGTCTCCAAGACCCCTAATGTCACCAAGGCCCCCCCTGAAGAAGCTGATGAAGCACAGATCTGCTTCATCAGCTTCTCTCCAGCATCTGAAGCTGGAGAGTGACACAAGAATGCGGAAGTGATGTAATATACACCACTTCCGCATTCTGACAGCGGAGAGGGGACCGGAGGGAGCTCGTGTACC
>NW_017306389.1:547612-548649 GCF_000935625.1 Nanorana parkeri
AGCGGTGAGGGGGAGAGAAGCCGCCCCCAGGACGAGCTGTGTCGGCCGCACAGCGCCCTTGTTGCCATGGCGCCCTGTGCGGCCGCACTGCTCGCACACCCCTAAGGCCAGCCCTGTAAATAGGGCATTCTGTGTATAGATTTTACATCTGGGCTTCTAGCTGCCCTTATGTGAATTACAAGAAGTCAATCGGTGAAATAATTGTTGGTGTCATTGCTAAAAGAGTTTATAGAACTTTGTACCACCTGTCAGTGTATATGGCCATTCAAAGGTAGCATAAAATGCAAGTCACTAGTACAGGTTCCCCTGCTTAGGGTACTGAAATGTCTAAGTGAACTTACTGTCTAACAACAAAGTTTGCATATGGTTTGTTTTTTATCTCATTGGTGAGCAGAGGACACAATATTTTGTTCATGCATTAAATATCACTCAAGATCCTAAAAGACTTAAACTAATAACTTCAATTTAGACATAAATAAATGATGATGTTTCATACTGGGTAATTGTTATTTTTCATATCAATGCAAGATGTACTTTAGTATATACGTTATACATTGTTTTCCATTTGCAAATTTAAGATGCCTAAGAAATATCCTGTAAATGCCCAGTAAGGTTCAGATACTAGTTTTGGCTCTATAAACAATCCTTCACCTCGATTCCCTTTTAGCAGCCATCTTTATGGCATGCTTTATGTGAACAGATGAATATTTTGTTGCCTCTGGACCTTCTGAGGTGGACTATAAAGGTCTCTACGCACTTTTGTTGTGCAATCTGAAGGCCACATGAAGTTTGGAGGTCTGTAGCTATTGACTCTGCAGATAGTTGGCGACTTCTACGCACTGTGCGCTTCAGCATGCGCTGACCCCGTTCTGTCATTTTACGTGGCCTACCAGTTTGTGGCTGAGTTGCTGTTGTTCCCAGTTGCTTCCACTTTTTTTAATAATACCACTAACAGTTGACCGTGGAATATTTAGTAGCATGTTTAGTAAACATTTCACGGAACACCGGAATCCAATGATTTGGAGGGGTTTCCCAAT
>NW_017306389.1:548700-565381 GCF_000935625.1 Nanorana parkeri
ATATATATACCGTACATACAGTACATTGGTGATGAGGGAGCATGGAGCCGGCTTCCCGACTAATCAGGGTTATACAAGGGGGCATGATCTTACAGCAGAATGATTTCTTTATTTACAATATTTGCACAAATATAAATGCTAATATCTAGGGATGCCCCGATACTGTTTTTTCGGTATCGAGTCCGACATTTTTTTTTCCAGTACTCGCCGATACCGAATATTGATACAGAAGTACCATTAAGCAAGCATGTAATGGCTCGCATCCTGGCTTCCCTAATGGGACTTCCGGTATTTGGTATCAGCGAGTACCAAAATTTTGTACTCATCATGCCCCCTTGTATAACCCTGATCTTATATGTATAGTTAGCATATGTATGGCTTTACATTATCATATATTGTTTTAAATACCTACAATTATTACTGGCAGCCAAGGTGACTCTGCAAATTGCTTCAAGAGAGTGTTTATTCTCAAACATAATATCATACAGCTTGCATATAAAGATGGCTCTTGAAATGACACACATCTGCTAAAAGGTCCCATAGGACAGTTTGCTAAGAATGCAGACAGAAGCAGCTGTTTGTTGTACTACTATTGAATGAATACAGAGCAAGAGGGTTTGAGAGAACATTGCCAGCAGATGTGCTGGTGTCTGTTCTATTTCTCATTGGACCAATCATAAGTATTGGAGAGGTAATCTTTAGTGTATGCCTATGATCTGGAGACGATATATAATCATGTACACTTCACTGAAGAACACAGAGTACCACAATTTATTTATTTATTTTTCATCTTTTAAACATTGCCCATCATTGTTTTCTATTCTTTAAGGGCAGTGCCAGTAAAAACAGCTAATATTGCAGCTGAATTTTGTGATTCTTTTCCTGTCATCCAGGCACTGCTGCCAGATACAGTAGTCCAAAGTTAAACTCCAAACGGCTCATTATGCAGTTTACATACATATATGTGGACTGTCTTACCTGCCCAGAGATTTGTAATGCTGTTTAGCCAGTCTTGTGAACTAGGTACTCCACTAAACAGCATAGTCAAGTAATGACCTTACTATTCTTTTTTCAAGTATGAATGCAGATCAAACAAATACACATTGCCCAGCAAAGTGTTTCTTTATATTTTTGCCCAAGCACTTACAATTATCGCGTTTCCAAATAACGCCAACTCTGTCAGTTTAGCTTCCCTTAATTTCCTGTCCAGTACAAGATAACAAGTACAGAGCATTCTTCAGTAGATGTCCATCTACTAGCTTGGAGAAGGAGGAAGAAGGAGAGCGGAGCAGGGAGCAGGGAAATGGCTTCCCTTGCTTTGTCTGTGTATTTGTGGAGACACAAACACTTTACTAGCATACGCAATGATTGCTTCATAGGACCCTGCAAGGGAAAGGAGCCACCCTAAAACATAAAATCAGGGCCACTGCTCAGGGAATCAGCTGATTTTGCAGGAAACTAAAACTTTTAAACATCAAGGAGCAGCATCCATGTAAGTGGTTTCATCAGCATTTGAAATAGCTTAAACGCTTTTTGACCTCATACCTCTTTAAGCAATACAGCTTGGTCATTGACTCTACCCCTGTTTGTTAATTTGTTAATGGGATATTGAAAGTGTGTCATCACACTATTAAAGATGACCTGCTAATGTTAGTATGTTTCACTGCTGTAAAGAGAAGTACGCTAATTGTAATAGCAGGCAACTATAGGGACATGCTACTTGTACCAGGATACACCAGGACTAATATACTATACTTTTTAATATGGCAAAGTGGCAGGGACATGCGGTGTGCTCAGTGGCAGGTGAAGCACCCCCCCCCCCGCCATTGTCCCCCCCCCAGGCCTGGTCACCGATCTATGCATTCATCCGCCAGTGGGATGTGGGAGGAGCGAGGGAGAAGCCTCCCTGTCCCTTACTTGCTCGTCACTAATGAGGCATCTAGATGGATGCTGTCAGTTGTTTTTTTCTTTTGTTTGATTGGATGGCTTGGACCAATAGCATTTTGCCATTTGTCAAAACCATCCACAGAGCTCAAGCCTCTGACTCCCACTCAGAGGCTTGTTGTATCTCTGACCTCACTGTGTTAGGTTACACACAGCACTGGGGAAGCCCGCTGCTGTGTAACCTAACATAGCTGTTAAAAGCCAGATGAAGTCCTATCCTATCAAGACTCATCCTATATCCGCAGGGGGAGTGAGTGCTCCGGCGAGGACGGGAGCAGGATGGAGGGTCAGGAGAGGCAGATCCTGGTGGACCACCTATAATTAACAGGTGGCGCTCCGTACATGACAGGTTACACAGCGAGGAGGCTTTCCCCGCTGTGTAACCTGTTAGAAGCCGGTCTGAATGAAGAAAAAGCTGTCAGCTTCAGACTTGAAGCTGACAGCTTTTTCTTTCATAATGTACAGCCACACTCAGACTAAGAGAGGGAGGGACAGTACGAGGAGCCAATCAGGTGTTTTTTTTTATGAAGGAAAATGCTGACAGGAGGAAAGAGCAGAGTGAAGAGCTAGATGACTTTCATTATCCAGTCAACCAACTGGGGGAAGGTAGGGTCACCACTGCATTCCTTTTACAGTTTATAACTGTAACAATAATGGTGTCCTCCACCTGACTGCTCTGTGGTGCTGTGCTGTGTATACATCACAAATGGTTTGATAGATATATCCTTTGGCAGGTAAACAGCTCCTTTATATGTAACTTTTCCAGGAGTTCATCTTTTATTGACCCCTACCTCTGCTGTGAGTGTGCTTGGTCAGACAATCTTGATGAACGTCAATATGAGATTGTTATAAGAAGCAAAAGCAAATAATAATGGAGTAGAGACTTATGCTTTTGCTCCCTATAATCAGCTACTGCTGTCTGCTCCTTGTCTGTGTAGTATGTGCAGGATCGGCACTCTTCTGCACTAATTCAGGGCTAATATGAGTAGAATAACTTAGCTGCTCTATTTAGCTTACAAAGCCGTGGCCGCATAAGTTTGGCCGGCATTATTGTGCCGCTATTTGTTTGTAGGCTCTTCACCAAATATGGCATTTAGTCCACTCCCATTACACGGCGCTGCATGATTTCTCATATGACCCTTTATCTATATTTAGTTCTCATCGCACTGTGATTTAATCAAAACGTCAATGAAAAGGTGACAAGCGCAAAGTGTCTCCTAGGTCTATGAACACCTACCACAATCATGTACTATGAAAAAATCACTTGAGTGTTCTACTTGAGGTCGCTACAAAATGTCACCCACAAATATGTAACACTTCATAGCTTGCAGGTGACGCCTTGTATATGTTTTGTATTTAGTACACCATTTTTAACTTCTGCGCTACCACATTGCAGTTCAGTATATCCTGACTGCTTTGTGATAATTATATTGTATAGCATTTAATGTGAAGTTCTCATTCTTTAATTAATAGTGATCATAAGCGCTAGTGATGGGCCAAATCTGCCCATCACTGAGCTCAGTTTGCCATGGATTTGGCGTATCTGGCTTAAATTTCAGTGAACCTAAATTTTGCTGTGCAGCCCATTGATGTCTACAATTTTTTGGGCTAATATGCAAAATATTTTTAAAAAATATAGCATGAACTGCTGGGCACTGCATTTGGGGGACAATTTATAAAGTTAAAAAGAAAAACTTAAAAATACCATACAGTGGGCAGAGGGTCCTTTTAAAGTGACCTCAAAAAACACCAATCATTTAAATTTGTTTGGGAGATTCCTTTAGGATGTATGTTGTGTTACTGAATATTAGGATGTTCATGGACAGCATCAGCAACACCATATTTCTGTTTAATAAGGGGCCTGAATTAACCTGTGAAAGAAACATCTACAAGCATAAAAAAGATAGGAAAGTAGATTCTCAAAATAAATAAATAAAACTAAATAAATAGATAAAACTAAAGACCTCAACTTAGTATTAACACAGGTCACCGCTAGGACCCATAGAAAACAATTGCTTTCTATGTGTTCCATTCACACTACACAGTAGTGGGCACTGGAATGCGATAAAATGCAAACATGCTACATTTTACCATAGCACACTGGATCCCACTGCAGGTCACTGGGGACCTGAATGGAGTTGTACACTCCACGCAAAAAATGTAAACAGTAACAGCTCCAGCAATGTGCTATACAACTCACACTACAATAGCTGTCACAACATACTAGCCTGTCCGCGGAAATGCAGCGTTTCAGCAGAGGGGCTAGTGTGAATGGGCCCTGTATGTTCTTAAAGACATTACCATTCTACTGTGCAGTATGTAAGCAGCTGGGGTAGATCGCAATATAAGTGAGAGAGACAGAACAGATTTTGCCTTTAAATAGAAATTAAGGTGTATTATTTGAGAGGCAATAGCCACAAATATTGTACAGTGGCTGGACAGTATGTAAGCAACTTGGTTAGGCCACAATACAAGAGGTGGAGAGGAAGCAGGTTTTATTTTGAAATAGAAATCAGAGTTTATTATCTGATGGACGATAGCCACATATTTTTTTTGTCAAAGCACTCAAAAGGCTATAAACTTTGAGGTGCAATGCAGGATTTACTCTGAAGCAAACACTAGAAAATTTGCAGCTGAGGTCAAAGTTGCAGAAACATTGTAAGCAACTTTACTTTGCCAGAGCAAGGGAATAAGCAAGGAAAGGTGGCAGAAGTTGGTAATGGTGGCAGGTATCAGTTCATTTTTTGGACCAGATGACACCTAAAAGCTTAATCTGTAATATAAGCTGCAGGGGTCTTGTAGTCGTTGGTAATCCAAGATTCATTAACTTTAAAGAAAGTAAGCCAGTTCACACTGTCAGTGGACATATGGATTTGCCTTTCCATAACAAAACCTTCTGCTGAGCTGAAGGCCTTCTCAGATAGCAAACTGGCTGCAGGGCAAGCCAGAGCTTTAGCACAAGATGTGAAGCTCTGGCCAGTGGTCCAGCCTGGACACCCAAAAGTCCATGGGGTCCTCACTTCTGAGTGTGTCTTCACCCAATGACCCAATGTAGTCAGCAATCATGTGATTCAGGCATAGCATGTAAATGATGCCTGTAGCCAGGCCTGGCCACTGAAAAGTGGGGCTGGGGCAGCCACCACAACTGCTGCTCCACCTTTCAGGAGGATTGGAGGTAGATTGGAGTATTAGGAAATGCAGCAAAGAGGATCTTACAAAGCACCTTTTAAAGTGCCGCATTTTGGAGACCCCCAGGGAGAGTGGCAGTAGATTGTCCATTTTACCCTTGAATACATTAGGGTGGCTACACAATATTGGTCCCACTCTTTGATGTACCAATTCCTACGGTCCTTGCGCAGGCTTTTAACATTAAAGACTCTATTTACCATTTGACACCCACTGTACTCGAAAAATCTCACCCCCATTTATGTTCAAACCCTTCTGGTCTAATGAAGGACCATCTTTAAGCCAGGGTTCTTAATGATGATGCACCATCAGGTTGAGAACATGTGCAATTAGTTGTGCGGTTAGTGCAGTTGTCACACAAAACCTTGCCTGGTTAAAGATAATGTGGGGTCAGCCACCTCTTGGTTTGGGCCTGGAGAACTGCATACAAGCTGCAACTGGCATGCAAGCTGCAACACAGCAATACAATGTTTATCCTGGGTTGTTGCATATCCTCTGGAGCACTTGGGGTGGACTACTGATTTTTGAGGAGTTAGAGGATGAGGCCAGTGAGGAGGAGATACAGGTGACTGCAGTGTTACCATCACACAAGACACATGGTGGTACCACCAACTCCAGCTGTGTGGTCTGCCATGCCAAAGCACCCTCCCCATGTTGAGGGCATGCATTTGAATGTCCGAATATGCTGAAATTCTTTAAAATTTCAATTTGGAATGAAACAAATCGCTCATGTCTAGTTAGCATACAACTGACTGATCTGTGCCTGGGAAGGGGAAGAAGAGGAAAGCTTCCTCAGCCACTCCACTACCTCCTGTGTGTGCTCTGGCTGTATAGCTTGGCTACTGTGAGTTAGAAAAGGCAGACTTGCCCTGCCTTTAGATGGTGTGGCTTGACCACTTCAAGCCATGTGCATAATTCATAGCAATAATGCTCAATCTTGCCCTAAACTACTTTATCACACTGTGACAAATTCCTGCCGGGAACCCATATGTGCTGGGCACATAACAAAGTCTCTATTGATTGCCATTCTAACCTTGCTGCCCACAGTTGGAAGGTCAGGCAGGGCATTATGCATAGTTTAAAATTAAATCCTGCAATTCTTATCATAAATTCACCAGGCCTGGGAATCTTGAACCTTAATGTAACCATAAACACACAATGTGGTGAATCTGAACCTCATCCCTAATACCCAGCAAATGTATAATTAGCGATTTTCATGTCAGTGGTTCCAAACCCCTCAATTTCTGGGCAGCAGTGCCACTGTCAGAGACTGCAGAACCTGACGCTGGAATGTTGCAGTGTCTGCTTTCATTAAAGGAGAACTATGGGGTTAGGGCTTTTCCCCATAGTACTCCAAAGGGTAACGGGAGGACACAAACTAGCGTCCTCCCGTTACCCAAAGCTCAGTATACCGCAAGCTACAGCTCGCAATATACTGAGACGCCGCAGCTGAAACGGATCCCGACAATTATGTCTGGATCCGCCCAGCTGCGTGAGTGACAGAGGCAGAGCATAGCCTCTATCTAGAGGCAGAGCCAGCTGTACCCGCCACCTCCTCCATCCATTCCGCCAGTCAGCCCTGGAGGATCGGACAGGGGAGAATCCAGTCACTCCCCTGTCACGGCTCTCTGCAGTGACAGGACCGAGAAGTGAGCGAGCGCTGGTATGTGTTCGCTCACTTACCGATCTACTGAGCCGACCTGTGACAGTTTCATTGTCACAGGTCGGCTCAGATTATGAGGCTGAGTGAAAAGCACTCACCTCAAAATTCTCCTTTAAGTAATGAATTAAAGCATTTCCTTCCCTTTTTTGCTTCTGCTCCGAATAGGATAGATGGGGTAGAGTTTTTGGAATACATTGGTTATATATTCTAATGCTATATTTAATGCTGAACATTGATACTAGAGTGTGGTTGGATGTGCAGGCATAATCTGTCTGCTCTTAGTCATATGTGCCTATGACCTGGTCCCTAAACACAAAAGGTCACCCGAGGCCCATGAAGGGAGGCGCGAGACATACTCTTGCAGCCTATCAGAATTAAAACAGCAGAGATTGGAAAGGATTTTCTAACCAGATCACTATTTTTCTTTAAGAAACCATGGCCAGCATTGTTTTTTAGGTACCAGATAGACATTAGATTTTCACATGATCTGGCTTAAAATGGCCAAATCAGTAATCTGTCGTTTCATGTCTATGGACACCTTAAGAAGGCTCCAAATAATCATCCCAAAGGGAACAAAATTATTACGCCAGTATTTTAGAGATGTGGCTTTTATGAAACAATACATTAATTAATCACTTTTATATAACTTGAATTTGTTGACAAATTCTGCTGAGACTTTGACTATCAGCCCCAAGCTGAATGGTCTTTCAAGTTTGCCTAGCTATGTCAAAGCGTAAGTGATGACATGAATCAAGCGCACATACTTCTTGTCTTGCTAATACCAACTGCAGTAAATCTCATCTGCTGACAACATTGTCATTTTAAGAAACTCGATGCATTGCACAAGTTTTACTGTGAGATGATATAGTGTTAAGATATTTGACTAACTTTTTTTAAAGTAAACCTTTTATCAGATTAAGACAATGTTTAATTTGCTTTGAAACATAATGCCTAATATACAGTGTGAAAAAAAGAACAGAACGACTTCCGGTTCCGGCGCCCGATGCTATAGACGAGCGCCCCGAGGAAGAAGAGGACATGAAGGATCACGGGGCGAGATTGTATCTCTTTCTTCTTCTACCTACTTCAGGGCTGATAAAGGTTGTGGCGCAGATGTTCCGGGCCTATCTGATGCATCTCTGCAATATTATCAGGGATGGGGACTGCAACTAGTTTAATACGATTGTGTTGGGTACTGGTTAGTTAAAGACCATATACTTAGATGTCTGATGTTCATTTTTCTATATGCTTTGTTACGCCCACTTGGAGGGCTATACTTGTATTGCAATTAATGTGTTATATACCAATAAAAATTATTTGCTAAAAAAAAAAAGAACAGAACAATTCAGAAAATAGTCTCACTTTATAAGACCAGTGCTCTGTGTTAACATCAACATTCCCTCATGGTTTCCTGTTCCCTGATGTTCTGTCCTAATTCCTGGCTCTATTTTGCCCTGGCCTAGATTTTGCCTGGACATTGATGGTCTTCTCTATCCTTTGTCTGTGACCTGACTACAGTCCATCACTCTTCCCCTCACCTTCAGCACCTAAAATCATAGTTTGAAAAGGGTCTTTGGACTTTGTGGAGCTGCCACATAGTGTCAGGGGCTGGGGCTTTGTCATTGGGTGCCCTTTAGAAAGTCCAGGCTATCCAGAGGTAGGCACATTTTTTAACAAGAACATGGATGCTGAACTACCAGAACATTTTTCAATTATCTACCGGAATCAATTGATGGGTAAAAATATGGTGCACACACATGGATTTTGCAGCTCTGGCTGGACTTTTAGTCCCGCCCACCTGCACCAAGAACCATCTCCAGTATAGGAGGAGTGGTGGCCATTTTTCTGAAGGCCAGAGAAAAGCAGGACTGGAATTGGCTGCCTTTCTGAGTATGGACTTGGACCACACCCACTGTGGCAAGCAGGAATGTAAAACCCATAGTTTAAGGGAGAGGGGATCAAGAGGCTGCCGAGCAGAAAGAATAAGATTGTTGTGTTATGCTGAGAGAGATAAATACAGTGTACAGAGGCTGGGGAAAGCAGCAAAGTGGCAAAGTGCACAGGCTGTAGAGTGCAGAGTGGGGAGAGTCTGGAGAGACTCTGCTGGGTCTTGCAAGAGAAGAGAACCCCATAAATCCAGCCTGGAACTTGCACTGAGGACTCCATAGAAAGAAAGCACAGGCTTGAGAGGGGAGCCTCTTAGCATGGCATGACCACTCGTCTAGCTGTCGGGGAGGACATGTGAGCTGTGTGACATGTGACAGTTATCCAACTTTGGTGGTAAGAGGGCTCTGGCCACCCTTATACAGTTCTATCTTGTTGCCTTTGTTGGAATTTCACTGCTGCCAACAGGGTTACTTTAAGGAGAGTGTTATACCCACTCCCTTACTGTGGATTACGGAGATCCCTTTTATTTTGTCATTGTATTGTTACTTATTTTGTACTGATATTGCTTGAGCTAGTGTATAGTATCAGATCTAATAGATTACTTGCTATTTTTTGAGTTAAACTTCCAATGTAAGGCCTTTTTCCCCTTTACCGTTTTGGTGAGTTTCAGGTCCAATTAAGGAGGGTCATCACTGGGAAGGGCAGAAGAACCCAACATTTCAGAAGCTCTCTGGGAGTCATTGATACACACAATTTGTTCTAGTTTCTCCCAAGCAATGGGAATAATTGGAGCAAATGGGAATATCTCTGTGAGATCATTTATATTTCTAAAGGGCTCCATGTCACCTTCTAGGGAACCCCTGCACGGCTTACAGGGTTATTCACAAAAAGGGTGAAGAGTTTGGAGAAGGCAGGAGAAGTGAACAATCTAGGACAACATAGCTGATTTGGAAAAATTCACCAATTCAGCTCCCTTTCTAGTCCAGCTAAGTTGTCCTAGATTGTTCACGTCCCTTGCCTTCCCCTAACTCTTCACAGTTTTCTGAATAACTCTGTTAGTCTTGGGACCAGGTGTTCCCTAATTTGAAGACTGGGGGATCAGTGAACCAAAAAGAAAGGATAAGCTTAAGTGTATCTAAAACAAAAAAACAAACCAAAAATGTAATATATTGCAGCTTACCCATCCTTAGATGTGGTGGCTGCATTCGTTTTCTATTATTCAGGCTTATTTTCCTTTATTTTCACCTGTTGATCCTGCCACTAAAAAAACTTGCTGTCCTGGGGTGACAACACTCACTTACTGTACTGTGTTTATGAAAACAATGTGTTGGCACCCTAGGACAGGATGTGTGTTAGGACTAGAGAACACCTCCCCCTCTCCTCTGCTCCATAGCATAAGAGGAAGTGTGGTCCGTAGTACAAAAAGATAATTGGGAACAATGCTAAATGATAGCAAAGTGAGTTAGCAGCTTTTAACATTTTAGTCAGTACCAGCAGGTACTTTTTCACTTTTTAAACAGAGATAACGAAACATGTTCAGTAGCGTATTTAACAGTCCAAAAGTAAGCCAATAGAAGAAGGTCATTGTTAGGGTTTCATTTTATCCTTGGATCCCAGCTTAAAGTATATTTATTACTTGGCAAAATATTGAGAGCCACATGGGATGCTCCACTATATTTTCCATAATATAGGAGCATGACTAACTGACATTGCTGTAAACCAATGAATTGTAACCGAATATGAGAGTGATTTACGCAGTCATACTCGTATTTCTTCAGTAGACAAAGTGCTTGTGAATGCTAAAAGGTTGACAGCAACAGTTTGCAGAGCATTGACTGTCTTAGGGAAGTATTCTGTAACATTTTGTAAATAACTTCCATTATAAAGACTATTTTTAAAGTAGAGAGGAATCAACTGCTCCAAAGAACTTGTCTCTGCCATTAATAAAAAATGGCCTATGGTATGAAAAGCTTAAAAGACTGAAAGAGAACTTACGGCTGTGTCAGCATGATTTTAGCTTGGCTAAGGTACATAGTCAGAAATAGAGTTTGATTTTTCTCCTTAAAAATAACACTAGTACATAGTTCATAAAAGATGTATATTGTTATTTATGGTTACAGATGGAGCAAACGATGGATATACATAGAGAGAAATAAATAGATTGATCATTTAAAAGAGGATTTCTACCTAAACTATGAAAGACACATTATTTCACAACTGCTGTCCAATAGTTGTTTTTATACTTCAAGACGATCGTGCCTAAACCCTGTTCTAGCACCCTTGAGTTTTAATTAGTAGGAAGACATACAGTAAAGGGCTGGTTTGTGTCGTGTCCTGTAGTCTGGTAGGCAAAATAGTTAATGAGTGCTTTATTAGCAAGTTTAGGCATCCATCAGTATATCACAACAGAAACGAAAAAATTGGAACTGACTGAGTATAGAAAGTATTTGACAAAGAACAACTGTATATAGCAACATCTACAGGCCAGAGATATGAACACCACATATTCCCCTCATGGTCCTCAATAAAGAAAAATACAGGCATCGAGTATGGAAAATTTTGGTTATTGTAGTTTTTTTGCGGTTTCACGGATACAAGCAATTTTAAGGCTTGACATGTTTGGTATCTATTTACCTGATGTGACCCCATCTTTTATATCTTTCCAAAAAATTAGCCATTATATTGTGTTTCTGTGCACTAAATTTTATTTTAGTGTATTTTATCCTAAAAATACTTGTTTGATAAACATTTGCGCAAATAGCGTGCGACATAAAAAATTGCAACTAGCATATTTTTATTCTACAAGGCCTCTGCTTTCAGAAAATATATCATTATTTGGGGGTCTGAGGCTGTTTTCTAGCCAAACATTTATATTTTATCATGTGTGTGCAAATGTAAGAAAGTGCTCTGGGCAGCAAGCGGTTAACCACCTCCCATCTGACGAACATTCAGAAACGGCCAGACAGGAGCCCCCTGGCAGCAGTTGGGCGTCTTTAAACATGCCTCATGCCTGCACCTATGGGGAAAAACACTTACCCCATAGTTCTCCTTTAAACCCAAGCAAAACCATTTAGAAAAAAGAAAAAAAAAGTACCGGAACACAAAAAGGTGCATTAAAGCATACGTGGAAACACATCCAGAACACATCCAAGCCCTAAAACTTTGATCTTTCTGCATTAATTGATGGCTAATACAGTACATAACTCTAGTAGCGGTTTGTAAAGGAAACACAAGCACAAGCGTGGTACATGTGTGTGTTTCTGGTTCCTGCTAAGGTTACTTTTTATAGGAATAGTACATGTACCCACTTCAGTATGAATTGCTGCCATTTCCCAGTAGTCTTAATTCTATAGTGAATGATACCACCCATTTTCTTGGGCTCCAAGACCACTAACTTTAGTAATGCATCATATTAAGAACAGAAGGTCAGTTTTAATGTGCATTCCTGTTGATTTAATAACAGTTTAACTTCTGTTCTTTTCATTCAATGCTTATCTTACTGCACCACCTTTTGTTCTCCTTAGGCAGTTCATTGTGTTCACCTTTATAATGCTAAGAGCTTAAATTACAGGCCCTTCATTTCTCTAAATTAAAATACTGCCATGTCTGAAAAAGTAACTATGTAAATGAATGAACTCATGTCATCAGAACTGAAGCAAATCATAAGTGAATAAAATACTGTATCAAAGGTTGAGTGACAGCTGGAATAAAACTTAAATAACATGAAATGGAAGATTTGTTTTTTGTTATTCTTGTGATTGTTCGTTTTTTTGCTATTTTGTGTTATTTTTAAAAACAATATTCACTCTGGAATACAATTAGACTTTACAATGCACATACAGAATGGAGCACCTAAGGAGTGACCTGCAGTATTCTAAATAATAACAATGGTGATTTAGTGACTCAGAGGATAACAACAAGTTAGTTATAGATGGCTTATTAAAAACAGTTATAAATAGTAAAGGTAAAAATCTTTCTTTAGTCATATTATATATATTCAAAGTCGAAACCTGTTTGGAAAGTTTTGGTTGGAGTGGTTTTTATGTATTTACGTACGTGCGCGTCATGTAGCATGCGCCATAGGCTACACGCCGCTCTAATAGCGGCATGCAAGTTTCTAAAAGCATATTTCCACTAATGCCATATATGGAAAAATCATGCACATGATGCATATATAATGCTGCTTCACAGTTTAGACAAAAATGGTTAGCTCATGCATTTACATTCCTGCATTCATCACTTTGCAATTCATGCTTGGCTTTGCACAACACACCTGCTGGGTGTGTACACACTACAAAGGTGTCTAGATTCCACCAATAGATCATGCTGGGAGGGAACACACTACAGATGTGTATACTTGTTTGTGGCGTGTTTATAAGGTTAGTAAATCAACCCCTAAATGTCAGAATATAGTCCAGCACGGGAGTGCTGGACTAACAAAAGTAGCCACCCTCCAGAAGGAAGGACAGTGTTGGCACCAATTCAGAGATGATTTGAGGATCTACAGCTGAGTGATGCACAAATAAGGTACATTTTTGTTAATAGTTAAGGTACTTGAATACATTTTTAAAAAGCAATAGCCCACGATATACTGAGCTTTGGGTCACGGGAGGAGGTTAGTATATGTCCTCCCGTGACCCTAAAGAGAACTATGGGGAAAAACACTTACACCATAGTTCTCTTTTAACCCTTTGTTGGCCCTTAATTAACCTTAATCATCCCTAATTGACTTCTTCTTCCCCTTCTCCCTTTATTTATTTCATGCTGTTATTTTTTATTCTTAACCATTAATATTTAAACTGATTCAATTTGTATTTGATTTGTTATTGCATTAAAAAAAAGTGCAAAGTCTTTTTGTTTTAGTTTTATAAAAGCCTTTATTTCATTTGTAAATACTCTTGCAATAACTTGTACCAGAATCATAATTTTAGTGTCATTTAACAGGACAAATTATGGAATACAATTTATATTTTTTATCTACAGTAATTTTTTTTAAACTAATACTGATCAAAATAGAAAAAAATTATTTTCTTTTAGTTTGCTACATTTTGTTGTCTACAGATTGCTTAAAAAATAAAATGATGTTTGCAAAATAATACCATTACAATAAAGCCTTGTTTGTCATTAAAAAAATTTATTACCATACTTTGTTATCTTAAATAATGTCAAAGTTACTGTCCAATAAACCCATTGGAGTAATGTAAAAATTGCTCTGGTCCTAAGGGAAGTGTAAAGATGTGAGAGCTGAAGTGGCTAAACTTCATCTCAACTTGAATTCATTCAGGCAAATATTCTTACACCACGGGGGGCACAGGGCAGATGTGGTTAGTATTGTAGTATTTTCCCAGCAATTGCAAACCACCACAGCTGGCGATTGTACAAGTCACTGTACATATAAAACTGACTATGAGATGCATATATGAAATAATTCATTTACTTGTGCTTTGGCTTCAAAGATTTTCATCTTTTAGAAAACAAGTCTTGAATGACAAAGGCACACAATCATTCTTTCTTGTTTCTGCACATTACATTCCAAAATAAATTACAGAATTTTCATGTCATGCTGAGCTTTTCTTACCTGAGAGACTGTAAATGTAAAAAGTAGATTTACACCTCTCCCATTTTTAACTTGAAATGTTTGAGGAAAATATAGAGGGGACTACTAATCATTGCCCTAGACCTGTATAAGAAAGCTGACATCTACCAGCCATTGTTCTCATAACACATGGAAAAATGTCTTCTACCCTTGGAATGCCCTTTCTGCTTGTTCAATTGTTTGGCCCACTAGCAGCTGCAAATTTTATAGTGCTTGATTTATTTCCTCAAAAAACAAACAAACTAAAAAATATGTATTTAAAGAAACTAAAATATGTATTCAAAATGTGGGAGGGGACTCCTATGTTATCACGTATGAGGCAGGATCACGGGTGGCCACTGGTCCTGCGTTGTATGCGATGATGTCAGTGAGAAATGTGGCAACTAGACCAGTGAGAGACAAGAAGAGCAGCTTTAGGGGACTGGCCATCACATCTGGAACTGGCAGAGAGGATGATGGCAGAACCCTAGATTGAGATAAGTCATACTCTTTTCTACATCATCCCATAGAAAAAAAAAACCATTAAATTGTTTATTTAGCTGGGGAGGTGCAGCACTTATAGTATATAGTAATATAGTAAATAGCCAGAGTTAGACTTCAGAAATGTCCGTTTTTGGTTCTCTCTGTTTCCACAAACTACTGTATATTGCTAAATTAGCCTTAAAAGAGTTATACCATTTTCTTATACTTATTTCTTCTTGGTAGTAGCTTACTTTTTCAAAAGGTGGTAAAGCCTTCTCACCCTTCTCCAGTGGCTAAAGTATTTAATCATTACCAGGCATACTAGGCAGGTATAGACTACATTCTATCAGTGGCGGATCCAGGGGGGGGGGCAACGGAGCAATTGCCCCCCCGAGATAGAGACGCTCCCACCCGCGCTACCGTACCAGGAGTACATCCCCGCACACAGCCGGGACATACAGCTGTCAAGCTGTCACAGAGTTAACTGCTGTTCAGTGTAAAAAACCGGCACACTACAAGTAATATGCCGTTTTTTTACACTGAACCGCAGTTAACTCTGTGAAGGCTTGACAGCTGTATGTCCTGGCCGTGTGCGAGGATCAGAGGCAGGGCTTGAAAAATCCCGGCGAGCTGCTTCCCGGCCGGCCGTTGTAATTACACGCTTTACATTCAAGCGATCGGGAGTCTCTAGAGACGTCCGATTGCTTGTATTAGCCACCGCTGTCACTGCCGGCATGGCTCTGTCATGTAAATTGGCTATCACATAGGGGGCTTCTTAGCCCCCCATGTAATAGCAATAAAGTTGTGTGTAAAAAAAAAAAAAAGTAATACAAAAATTAAAGGATCATTAAAAAAAAACATTTAAAAAGAAAACTATTTTTTAAGTCCCCGCCCCCCACATACACACGCAGATATGCGTTGGGTGCGCCTATGTGCGAAAACGACAATTGCGCCTATTGTGCTGCACATGTTATATATTGCCGCAAACGTTGCAATGAGAGCATTAATTTTAGTGCCATTAATCACTGATAACACTAAACTGATGAGCATAGAAGTAATAAAGATTGTTGTAAAAAAAAAAAAAAAGTAATACAAAAATTAAAGAATCATTAAAAAAAAACATTTAAAAAGAAAACTATTTTTTAAGTCCCCGCCCCCCACATACACACGCAGATATGCGTTGGGTGCGCCTATGTGCGAAAACGACAATTGCGCCTATTGTGCTGCACATGTTATATATTGCCGCAAACGTTGCAATGAGAGCATTAATTTTAGTGCCATTAATCACTGATAACACTAAACTGATGAGCAGTAAAAGCGGTTTAAGTGTCGCCTATGGGCCTGTGGGCGTTTTTTGCGATTTTGCGGGCGCACACAATTTTAATGCTTGACATGTTTGGTGTCATAGAAAAAAAGTTGTGTGTAAAAAAAAAAAAAAAAAAAGTAATACAAAAATGTAAGAATCATTAAAAAAAATAAAGCATAAAATTTTTTTAAAAAGAAAACAATTTTTTAAGTCCCCGCCCCCCACATACACACGCAGATATGCGTCGGGTGCGCCTATGTGCGAAAACGACGATTGCGCCTATTGTGCCGCACATGTTACATATCGCCGCAAACGTCGCAGTGAGAGCAATAATTTTAGGGCCATTAATCACTGATAACACTAAACTGATGAGCAGTAAAAGCGGTTTAAGTGTCGCCTATGGGCCTGTGGGTGTTTTTTACGATTTTGCAGGCGCACACACCCCTTCCCCTGTGGTGATTATATACCTCCAAAAGAAAGCTCTATCTGTCCCCAAAATTTTTTAACATAAATTGCAAGGCCGATAGTCCGGTCATGCTGACTGGTGACAGTGAGAGAGGAAAGGGGTGGCACAGTAGCAGTGGAAGAGCCAGATGGGGGGGGCTTATTTTCTAGGCAGGGCGCCCCCCCCCCCCCC
>NW_017306389.1:565419-581751 GCF_000935625.1 Nanorana parkeri
TCCCGGGGCTAGACTCAGGATCGGTCCCTGATTCTATAGCTGTACTCATTAGTCATTGTCTGGACAGCAATGATTGCATGTGTCTGGCGATAAACAAATACAGCACACAAGAACAAATATTAAAGCTCTCTTGTGAGGGCAGTACGATTTGTGATATTAATGCCCACACCCTTTATCTATCAGTGGCTGCCTGAAGACCTATGTGATTACGTTAATTTTCTGCAGGACTGGAAGAATAGTAAAGTAGGTCTGCACATTAGGTGACTAATAACTGTATGTAAGAGCAGCATATAAGGCTTATTGGTCCTTTCACACTTTCATGACAAGGGAATGAGCTTCAGGAGGATAAAGTCCTGGACCCTGGCCCACGAGGGGCTAAGGCTATCTTTTAACCCTGACACGTAATAAAATTATGCCTTTGTACAGTCACCTCTTTTTGCAGTGAAGTTTTGCCCACCCAACAACACTTTCGTACAGAGCATGTGTGAAGTTACTCCACTTTCCACCATCATACACTACCCCACCATGTCCAGCGGAATCACACGCTACCCCACCAATTGGGGGGATCCAGCAGCCTCTCAAACGACCCCACCAATGGGGGTCGAGTGGCATCACAGCTAACCTCACCAATAGGGGAATCCGGCGGCATCACACGCTACTCCACCAATTGGGGGGATCCAGCAGCATCTCAAACTACCCCACCAATGAGGGTCAAGTGGCATCACAGCTTACCTCACCAATTGGAGAATCTAGTGGCATCACACGCTACCCCACCAATTTGGGGGATCCAGCAGCATCTCAAACTACCCCACCAATGGGGGGTCGAGTGACATCACAGCTTACCTCACTAATAGGGGAGTTCATCAGAATCACACGCTACCCCACCAATGGGGGGTCCAGCAACATCACACACTACCACACCAATGGGGGGCCCAGGAGATTTTTCTGAGCTGGGACCCCTACTTGCTCTCAGTATCACCTTGATAACTGCAGTGATTCTAGTCAGAAGACTTTAACTAACAGTCTGCATACAGTACACAGGAACCCACATGGTTTTAACAAAGATTCATGGTAGTAGTAATTGGACCGTGGTATCTTGGAACATGGGATTGCAGGCGGTACAAAATATAATAAATTAACATACATTAAAAATACACAAGTTATGAATATATAAATTAATAAATGCACAAGAGACAATATCTGGATTGAAATTGGCCGCGGCACTTTTTATTGGTTTAAAATAAATCAACTTTACTTAAAATATCAAACCATCAATCTCAAACTATTAATCAACCAATAATTGCCTAGCCACTACGACTCAAGCAATACCATCATGAAGGACTGTACATAAATTAAGTCCTCCCACCAGCCGGGATTGCTAATCAGCAATACCGGCACCACCACCAGCCGCAGCCTTTTCAATGCAAGATTGTAAATCTAAATTGAATATGTCTAGGGCAATATCCGATAGGTGAACACCATCCTGACGGTATAAGCCATTTAAACCACCTTCCAATTCATAATGCCTGAACGAAAACCCCCGTATGAGTGGCATACATTTTTCCAGAGCCTTATTAATACGCTTTTGAATTTTTTCAAACGGCCTGGAGAGGGGAGAACTAAACCATTCTAAACGGGACACAATGTCAGAAAAAATCAAAATACAATTCGGAAACACATTCTGAATATAGTGTAGATCATATTTCATTCTAAAAATCAAATCTAGAGTTCTAACTTTTCCAATGTCATTTCCCCCCTATTGAAAAATAATTATATCAGGAGTGGGCCATGCTTGAAATAAAGAAGACATAATAAACAATAGATTAAACCAACTCAAACCTCTAACGCCCTTCCAAAAAACTATAAAAGCTGCTCTTTTTTGCGCCCAAAATATGTAAGAATGTCCAACGATCCATATAACAGTTTTCCTACCTAAAATTTAAATAAACAGGTTAGGCCTGACATACAATTTATATCTCTGAGAATCCCACCTCCCGATCCTTTTCATTATACTTTCATCTAAACCTAATTGTGCTGCCTCTGTCGCTGCACCAATTCTAAAGGAATAAGAAGACATTTTTAAATGATTCAAACCAAGGACAGAAAGACAATTACGTAAAACTGAATCAAATTGGAATTTAGTCATAGGAGACAAATCTGTATGTATTAAAAAATTACCAGCAGCTTTGGGTCTAACGGATTGATAAAGTTTAATAGCAGATACTGGACAAAGCGTTAACTCTGGACTAGCATTTAGATAAATCCATTGGCCACGACCCAATTGGTCAGATTTAGATTTTTTAATGTGAATAGAAATAAGGGAATCGGAAAACAAAACATCATCAAACATCAATCCTGACTCACCTTTTTTATTGCATGGGACCATCTCAGAAATCCGAAGGGCAGCGAAAAACATTAAAATAAAGGCAGTATTAAATAAGACAGATTCAAAAGAAGAAAAACAAATGGAAGGGGTGCATGCACACAGTTGTTGCAGCAAATTTACTGAAATCGGACATCTGGTATCTATTGTAAAATTAGCTTTCTTGAAACCTTTAAGGGTCTGCTGTACAGAAAAATATCTATTACAGGGAGGGAAATTATTTAATTTAAGAAAAAAGGAAACCCCGGCTAAAGTTTTAGCCAAATTACTATACGAAAAACCTTCTTGCATTAGCTGACCTATAAATGTTAAAACAGAATGCTCAGAAGAAAGAGGTAAGGCATTTTTGTTAACAAAACAGACCCATTTACTCCATGCTAAAGAATAGTACTTCCAAGTTTTTGGAGCCAGGGAATTTTTTATAGAACTAGTTACAACATCTAAATCAACCCCCATAGATGAGCAGGGCATTGCAATCCCTCCAAGTCTGCTTCCGGTAATAGCTCCCGAAAACGCTCCATCTGTAAACCGGGTAAAGAGACCGCGATAAGGTTGAATTTACCCGGAAGATATTTTGCTTTTAGCCAAACATTCAGTTTTAAACATAGAAAAACTAAATGCCGAAGCAACTTAATAACCACCTGGGACTTTGAAGAGAGGCAATTCACTGCAAAATTGATGCCTTTGTTATCAGAGTGTAATAAAATTATTTTGTTTGCAAAAGCATTACCCCACAATTCTAATGCCACCACAACAGGAAATAGCTCTAGCAACACACTATTCTTAGTGGCTCCCGAAAGAACCCATGAATGGGGACAGGACCCAAAACACCAATGTGTATTAAAAATGACTGAAAAACCCACTGAACCTGTGGCATCTGTAAACAGATTAATATCTTCTGCAAAAACGAACTCGCTCTGCCAAAAAGACCTGCCATTGAAAGAAACCAAAAAATTAAACCAAACCAATAAATCTTCTCTTAAATCCACTGTTAACCTAACATGTGAGTAAGGGGATTTAAAACCAGACATAGCCAACAAAAGTCGCCTGGAAAAAATCCGACCAACAGGCATGACACTAGATGCAAAAACTAAAAGGCCTAATAGCGATTGCAATTCCTTTAAAAGAAATTTCTTCCGCCGTACAAAAGACGAAATCTGGGATTGTGCCTTCAAAATTTTTTACCCAGGCAAACTGAATTCAGAAGAAACTGTATTAATCTGGATACCTAAAAACACTAAAGAGGTGGTGGGGAGGACAGATTTGTCTGCAGCTAGCGGTGCACCAAAATAATCACAAAGCATACTAAACTGTCAGCAATTCTTGACAGAGAATCCACTAAATTAGCAAGAGCAACAGATTGGGAAAACTCACTGCTCCCATTAGGTGTGAGGCTTGATGGAGCTGAAACTGCAGTGCTGACTAAAGGGATCGCTTGAGGCATCTGAGGAATAACCTGAGGTGAAACTGTGGGGACAAACAGCGCTGGAGCAGCCGTTGCCGCTGTTGTTGCTTGGAGATCCAAAGACGCTGCCCCTGCTGTTGAGGAAGACGCACCGGCTCGCATGCCCATGGTCTTACGAGGGGCGCCAGCTGCTCGTCTTCCCGGGGATGCTCTGGGAGTCGGGTTGCGGCCACGGGCCCGCCCACCTGCTCTCCTTGCTGGTGACGGAGAGAAAGCCCTTCTGCTTCTGCGCACGCGCTTTTCGGCCACACACCCCGCTCTGACGTCATTTGGCTCCGCCTCCCGTCTTCCGCCGACGTCTTCAGGCTGCTGTTCGGCCATACGCTGCCCCTCTCCTTCAGGCCGCATCGATGCCTCAGGACGCGCTGGCGGGTGGCTGCGGCGATGAGACGCGCTCCTCAGCTCCTCTTCTTCCATGCGGGCGAACTCCGTAACTTCTTCCCGGCTCTGCATATCTTCGGCGGCTGCCAGACAGCGGCGCAGCCAGTCTTCTCCTCCGGCGGCTTCAGCCCTCTCCAGGATCTGACGGACCAGGGTCTTCATGTATTATAGCAGAGCTCGCTGTGCTGTGAGTCCAGCTGAGTGACCTCTGCTCCTCAGATGCTGACCTTTTATTGGGAGAGGTGAGCCCACAGAATCTTCTAGAAGGTAGCCTGCATATGTGAGTTAAAATTCCAAATAGGGCTGTGGCATTGTGACCACGAGTGATCTCCTATTCTGATAGTGACAGTGAAGCCTTGGTTAGAGGCACAAAAGCAGCATGGGAGCATGTGTTGAGGGAGGTGACCACTTATTTTTACTCCCATTGACACCAACAATTTGGGGTTCAATTTGTGTCCACTGAAAGAGATACAGGGCCTATTTTATCCCACTGACACCAATGATTGGCACTTATTTTACTCCCTCTGACTCCAACAATATGGAACTCCTTTTATCCCTCTGACTACCACTTTCTCATCAGTGCCTTTTCCAATGCCCAATTTTGTCTAAAACATAGCAAAGCAAACCGGGATATGCGCCATGCTGCAACCCTTATTTCGTGACATCACAGACAATTTTGACCACAACTCTACTCATCCAGTGGGCGGAGCACTTTGTGCTCTTCATTTTTCTTCTCAGTCATTTCAAGGCATCCCTCTTAATTATTTCCAATTGTTGGCAACTATGAACTCACCAAAGACTGATCTGGCTTTCGACAATGAATATTTATTAGTGATTATGGGTTACTGGGCCTTGTACACCATCAGTGCCCTTAGCAGCGCTGTATTATAAATGCACTTTTGATATGTGTTTGCCAGTCTCTGTTAGCAATAAGATTCACAGATGACAAGACTGATAAAAAGTAGTCAGCAGTAAAATTATTTATAAGGGAGTACAGCTGTGTGAAAAACCTAGGAAAAACATAACTGAACTCCTGGCTGTCTTGTGATTTAATCAAGATGACTCAGCCAAAGCCTAATGGAGTTGCTGCAACCTTGTATGGCTGGCATGTACATACAGTCCCCAGATATTCTGAGGACTATCAGGCTTCCATATCCTGCAGTGCCTGAAATTAATTTTTAAATCCTATGTTTCCAATCCAAAAGGCTGGAACATTAGTTGATATACAGGATTAGCCACAGAGAAATAGTTGGAAGACACTGACACTTGTGGATGGATGGTGTCAGTCTACAATAGAAAGACCTAATGACACAGCACCACTTATTCAGATAGGACACAATATCATTTCCAGGCAGTATAAATAAAATTAATTAGATGCATTTCTTAATTATATCCTCTTAAGAAAGTATGCAATGTTACATATAAAAAGAATTAGAGTAGGGATGCACCGATACCATATTTTGCTATCAAGTATGAGTGCTGAAATTTTTTTTCCGGTACTCGCCGACACCCAATAACGATACCGGAACTTCCGGTCACAGGGCCATTAAGGAAGCCATGCAGTGTGTAATGACTCACCACCCGGCTTCTTGATTGACTGGGAAGCCGGCTCAATGCTCCCTCATCACCAGGGGCAGAGAATAGGCAGGCTGACAGTCTCATTATTCTGCCGTGCATTAAAAATACATTCCGATGCGGCGCTTCCTAGCCTGTGTACCGGGAGCCGCAATGTGTCTGTGTCTTTGAAATCACTCTGAAATCGCAGGGCTGCCACACTGCTCTGACTCTACAAAAGTTACTTTTCCGGCACGGGGGCTGCTTCCAACAATAAGTTCAAAAACAACCCGTGGCAAAAACAGCAAGTCCCTGTTTACTCGCTGCCCAGCTTCCTGGCCAATCAAGAAGCCCGACGGCAAGTTATTACCCCACCCCCGCGGTTTTCTGATTGGTCAGGAAGCCGACTCCATGTTCTCTCATCACCGGGGTATGAGGGAGCATGGAACTTGCTTCCCAGCCAATCAGGAGGCTGGGCAGCGAATCATTACCCACCCCTTGCTTTCTGATTGGCCAGGAAGCCGACTCCAAGCTCTCTGGTGATGAGGGAGCATGGAGCCGGCTTCTCAGCCAATCAGGTAGCCGGGCGGCATGTAATGACTCACCATACAGCTTCCTGTTTGGCCGGGAAGCCGGCTGCAGTCTCCCTTACGGCAGTGCTGGTCAAAAGGAATATGACTGGAAGTACCAGTATCGGGTGTAAATATCAGAGCATTTGGGCGAGTCCGAGTATAGGTACTCGCCCAAATACTCTGTATCAGCATTACAAGAACCTGCATGTGTCTTGAAATCAGCAATACTACAAGGCTACAGTGCTCATGTGCTGACAAGGAACTTGCTGATAGGAGGACAGAGCATAGTGATGGAAATAGGCTTTTTCACAATCCAGTCACAGGCTGGAGGGAAGGGTCCAGACTTAGTTGCATTACTCTACTAGAGGCCACCACCTAAAACTGGTGTAGAAAAGATTTAACCACAACCACTTTTTTCAGTTAGAGCAGTTAAAATCTGGAATTCGTGCTACAAGCTGTGGTATCTGCGAAGAATATTGAATCATTCAAAAAGCATTTAAATACCTTCCTCAGAGACCACAACATACAGGGTTACAAGTACTCTTAAAAACTAGACCACACAGGGATTCATATACACACACATGCACAATCACATACAGTCACACAAAGGTTGAACTTGATGGACCAGTGTCTTTATTCAACCTTAAAATTAACTATATGTAACAACACACAAAAGATGCTGCATGCCGCAATTTTCTTAATCCAACGCAATGCACAGACCATCCACACCTGTGCATTATGGTGCGTTACAATGCACATATCTTTTGGTGCACTGTGTTAGTGGGCTGGGGTTCTATTCAAAATGAATAGCAAGGTACTACAGTACATGTATGTGACTGTAGAAACACAGGCCAAAACACAGGCAACGCACAGGTGTACGCAAGCCCGAAATCTCAGATGGATTGGATGGGTAGAAAGACAAATCCTTTAGCAGGTAAAACGGCTACCTTATATAAATTATATTTGTGTATTCAGCCATTCACCTGAAGGTTTAAATAAAGCCAAGAAAGCACAAAGCAAGGGACTAGTGCAGTTCAGTGTAAGCTATTACTATTTCTATAGTTATAACAGTGATCTGCGCGGTGAAAGAAAAATAAAAGATGAGAGATGTGACGAGTGACACCTGCCGAGATCCGCTCTATCATTGGGGGATGCCTGCTCTTATCGGTGGATGAACTGGTGGACCAGTCCTATACCTCTGAGAGGGGCTTGATTTACATACACCATCTGGTGAGTAACCATTGCTTAGGGGGCTGCAGATTGGGCAAAGAGGATCTGTGGACTTTTCCTGTGTTCAGCGCTTTTTCATTATTTAAACATTATTTGTTTTTCATACTGACATTTTCTCACATCACGGATTGTGACTTTTTAAGAGTTTTTTCAAATAAGTTTTTCATTCATCTCTCAGCTTTTATTTTTCTTTCACTGGAACACTTTACACTGTTTCTTAAACTGAATAGTTTATGTCATGATTCACTATTTGGA
Organism: Nanorana parkeri; assembly: GCF_000935625.1. Taxonomy (NCBI): domain Eukaryota; kingdom Metazoa; phylum Chordata; class Amphibia; order Anura; family Dicroglossidae; genus Nanorana; species Nanorana parkeri. Next base: position 573,260 of record NW_017306389.1, read on the forward strand.
TTACTAGAGGGGATTGCTGTTTTTTCCTTATTGATATTTGGTTACATTGTATGACATAAGTAGCTATATGCCTTAAATTGTTATTTAAACACGGATTAGGTTTCCTTTGAAAACTCCTCAGTGGTTATATATTTTTTTCTGAGATCTTTTTCTGATATATATTTTTTCTGCAATATTGAATTATTTATTTTCACTGCACTATTGAATTATTGCTTCACTGTGAATATTTAGATTTTCACTTAATTAATATATGTTTCACTTTATGACTCACTTGAACTGTAATACGATTTTTATTTTCATTTAACAGTGGTATTCAGTTGACTCACCTTTAGCGCTGTGTTAACACCTTAAATTACTATTTCTATATTATATATGTGACAGTAATTATATTTATTACACATGACAGGTGCCCTTTAAGATACGTCACACATGACATATAAAATTCAAAGTAAAATGGAAAGCATTCAGATAACAAGGTTGCTAATTCTTGAACGACTTCACTCTTTAGCACATTGCGAACACTGAATTTGATAAGCAGGGTCCTGACCACAAATTTGCTTCCAGGCTAACAGCTGTGACCGTAAGAACAAGAGCTGAAATAAACTTAATGTGTTTAATCTGTTTTGAACAGTGAACTCTAATTGCAAGGCACCTGTCGCTCTCAGGGTGAAAAGTCGATAGCATATTGAACATTTAACTTCCATGTAAATTTCAAAATGTTTCAACTGGAAAGTAAGCAATGCTCTATTAATAGACTTCAGTCCATAGGTTTTTGGAAGTCAATATTTTCCACTCTGCTGTTCTACTTGTTAAGATGACATTTTATGGAAACTGCTTTGTGTTCTGCTAGATAATAGAAGCAGATCAGGTAATCAGGAAACCGCAGCACTGTATTAAGCAGTCACAAATATGAGGTGCCAGATATCCTTGTCTTTAAAGCAAAACTTATTTTTTTCTACACAAAAATTAAATCTACAACCTATATAACTACAAACGAACACTACACAAACCATTCTCACATTTTTATGGTATCTATGGTCAAAAACTAAAAAGAAATATGTATTTCTATACTGAATTTCCATGAGTTCTATCCCACTCCTAATAACCGAGAAGTTTGTAAACTTACTTATTGAAGATGCCCATAGGATATACTTCCTCAAAGAACTGGCACCACTCTCAGAGAGCCTGCCTTCTGAACTGCAACTCAACGTCTCAGCAATGTAACATTATCATTGCTTACTGGAAGCAATGCATGATGGGACATGTAGCCTTGTGGAATAGAGATTGCATTACATCAAGCAGCAGGGAAAGAGATGCAAAGCACACTGGGAATCCAGTAAGTTGTTGAAAGTGATGTGAAGACAGAAGCCAGCACTCTCTACATAAAAGGGATTTTTTCAAGTAAGCTTTGATTGCATCATCAAATAGTAGTATGTATTCATATACACTGAGTGGCCAGATTATTATGACCACCCCATCAGTACTTCTTTGGGCCACGAGATGACTCCACGAGATGACTTCGTTGGGCCGCCTCGTGACTCCACGAGATGTTGAAAGGTGATGCGAGGAATCTGACACTGCACTGTTGCCCTTCTGTTGTCTTGTACCAGTCTTGCCACTCTCCGTTCTGCCCTAACATTGACTAGTCGCTGACGGACGCAATTTGCATGTTCAGACCCAGATTTTCGGCTGACAGTCCAGTCTTTAAACACTTTAACAACAGCTGCTCTTGAACATTTAACTAATTCTGCTGTTTTGCTGATACTCGCTCCATGGCTCCGAGCGCCAACAATCATCCCACGTTCAAAGGCTGTTAAATCGCGTTGTTTACCCATGTCTTCAGAAAAAAAAATCACTTCTACTGTCGTGGTAAACAACCTGCTTCCCTATTTATAATGGTCTGGCCCTCTAGCAACTTCAGAGCGAAATTATAGCTAATGATAGCTAATTTGCCTACAAACGTCAGGTGGTCATAATAAACTGGCAACTCAGTGTATATTACAGTGCAGATGTTATAACAGCATAGGATATGCTGGGACTTTACAACTCATTTAACGTGATTTAAGTAGATGTAATCTTAATTGAATGACATCTAGTTTGCTAAAGCACCGTGTATTATAAATAATTGTCTTGTTTTTTCTTATAAAAACACTTGTTTTAAGCCTTTTCATCCTTTGTTGCATCTTAATGCTGCCGATATCCAGAAACCTCTTTTGAGCCACTTCCTGTCTACATGACTCCAGCGACGGCTGCATGTGGCATTTCTCATAAAGGTTTACTGATGGTGACAACAGTGCAGTATGATGCTTGGGTAATACTTGTGGCCTCCATCAGAAGCCTGTGTGACAGGGTGACAATGCAGGAGAACAAGTGAGAGACAATGGCAGAACCCCATAGAAGGAAGCGCCTAAACAAGCACCTGCACAGCAGAATCATCTGGTATCATTTTAATGAATGCTGCAGATTTAAAAAGAATGAACACTACCTTTGAAATAACGTTAAAGGCTAAGTTCACGTTTCTGACCATGGTTCATGTTACACTCATATTTAGGGTATAACATGTGAAACATAATCAGATCATTGATTGCGGTTGCAATGCTTTACTGACTCTTATGCAAAAAAATAATGAATGCACTTCTGTGAAGTAGTGTGCATTTATTTTTCTGCAAAAGGCAGAATTGTCCTTTAAAGAATGTATGAGATTTTAGTCATTGAGTTTAGGTCTTCTTTAACAGTTACATTTCATGTTTAATTTGCAGATGCTTTAATTTTTAGAATTTTTAGAATGGTCACAAAATTAAAATGTCCTTGTAAAAGGCAATCCAAATAGCAACCGAATAGCCAACCTACAGCATATACCAACCAAACCCAGAAATGTCATTTCCAGACTTTGCAATTGGTTCCCTGCTTTTCCAAGTGTCTGGACACAGATACAAATCATATATCAGGAATCTACTGCAATAGCGTTTGAAGGTTACCCTTTGAAGGACTGTTTAAAGGTAACCAAGGCAAAGAACACAGGAAGTTATTGCTCACTGGATATATGGCAGGAAAAACAGTTGTGTTGTTGCATTTATCAAACAAATATAACAAAACAGTTCTGCACATAGTCTCTGCACATAGTCTGAAAGAGCTCTTAAAGGCTTATTAAACCCTCTCGTGTTTTTGCATATACATTATCTACTGCTAGCAAGCAGCAGATATATGCAAAAACATTAAATATTTTTTTTTTAAAGGTTTAAAACTTACCTGTGTCTCCGAGGTGCGCAAAGGATCATGGGGCGAGCGCATGCACAGTTCATATCTTTGGCCGGGAGACGAGGAGATACACAGGGTAAGTAAATGCAGCAGCGTGCACCCGCACAGACTCCGTGGGACAGGAAGTGCCAGTTAGGAGAGAGAAGTCAGTACTGGACCTGGACCGGCACCAGCGCTGGATGGACTCCTAAAAACTACTGTAAAGAAGAAGATGATTCGATCAAGAGGCATCATTATTAAAGGTAAGTCGCTACACTAGCATTGGGGGGGGGGGAATTATCCTTTAATTTCACTTTAAACTTTAATTTCCAATCATGACTGATCGTCAAATTATATATAAATCAAGTTGTAATTTACACGTGCTTTTATTTTTTTTTCTCATCTATAAAAATGGTAACATGGCAGCTGGGATCAGACTAGTTACCACTGGTTATTATAGCTTACCACTTCTATTTGTTCTATTTGTTTAAGAAATCAGGGCCGACTCATACATTTAGAAAACATTTAATTTCTTGTTTCTAAAATTACACTACCACTTTTGTTGTGTCTTAATAAAGGTCAATGATAAATCCTTCTTTATTAATCTGCACAAGCAAGATTAGTAATAAATCTAAGACTGTCAATATGATAAAACTCAGCAAGAATGCATCCACAATATAGAAGCTGTGTGCAATAACCAGGAAGGATTAACTGTAATTTTTACACTGATGGTAAGAGAGTAAAAATTAGAACACTGTTATCCACTCAGATCGCCTTGTTCTGCTCTGCTCTGTTGGGTTAAGTACTGCCACCCAATTTATGCATTTTTTAACAGATACTTTCAGCATATAGTTATGCTTACACTATAAATGACTGAGGTCAGCAAATTTTATTTTTATGATGGGACTTCATGCATTAACGTTCTTTTAACTTAACCAAGTAAAAATGCTTGGGCTAAAATCAGTCGGTCAACTGCCATTGTTGTCCAGGAAACACTGTTATTGTGCTTTAGTTGAATCTAAGACCAGGCTATGAACATTAAAGGAGAACTATGAGGTGAGTGCTTTTTACTCACCTCATAGTTCTAGCCGACCTGTGACAATGAGACTGTCACAGGTCGGCTCAGTAGATCGGGAGGTAAGCGGACACATACCGGCGTCCGCTCACCTCTCGATCCTGTCGCGGCTCTCTGCCGTGACAGGGGAGGGGCTGGATTCCCCCCTCCCCGCTCCGCCAGCGCTGACTGGCGGAACGGACGGGGGAGGGGGCGGGTACAGCTGGCTCTGCCTCTAGATAGGCAGAGCCAGCTGTCAGTCACGCACCTGGGCAGATCCCGGCACAATTGTCGGGATCCGCTTCAGCTGCGGCGTCTCGGTATACTGAGCCTAGGGTGAGGGAAGGACGCTAGTTTGTGTGCTGCCGTTACCCTAAGGAGAACTATGGGGAAAAGCCTTAACCCCATAGTTCTCTTTTAAAGTATTTACATATACCTAACACCGTGAATTTGCTTTAAAACAAGCCCTTATTGACTTATGTAGCTGTATGTACTGTGAAGCAATTCATACTCATAAAGAAACTCAGAAGTCAAGTTGCAGTTGTGGCTGAACACTTCGGAGAACCAGCTGTTTGTTTCATATTAGATGCCAAGGTTGCCGAATTCCTGCTGCCAAAGTAAGTAAGGGAAGATGAACTTTGATTTTGGTGCCTCTGTTGTGGATTTTCAGTATGAATTGCTCCACATTGTACCTTCAACTGCAGAAGTCAGTGAGGGCTTGTCTGAGGCTGGATTTACACATACTGTATATGCATTGATATGTTGCTGTGTCATCAATTTTGAATGGTACCCCAACACTTCTCCACAACGCACCTGCATTGCAGGACTCTGCTCTCTGTGATGCATTGGCAGCCCATTACAAATTATTGGACTGCCTTAACACAACACACATTTCCTTGTTTGTATAGTGGTAGGTATCCCCGCCAAAGTATTTACATATACCTAACACCGTGAATTTGCTTTAAAACAAGCCCTTATTGACTTATGTAGCTGTATGTACTGTGAAGCAATTCATACTCATAAAGAAACTCAGAAGTCAAGTTGCAGTTGTGGCTGAACACTTCGGAGAACCAGCTGTTTGTTTCATATTAGATGCCAAGGTTGCCGAATTCCTGCTGCCAAAGTAAGTAAGGGAAGATGAACTTTGATTTTGGTGCCTCTGTTGTGGATTTTCAGTATGAATTGCTCCACATTGTACCTTCAACTGCAGAAGTCAGTGAGGGCTTGTCTGAGGCTGGATTTACACATACTGTATATGCATTGATATGTTGCTGTGTCATCAATTTTGAATGGTACCCCAACACTTCTCCACAACGCACCTGCATTGCAGGACTCTGCTCTCTGTGAAACCCCGCCAAAAAAAAAAAAAAGAACACAACACACATTAATATGCATGCAAGAAGGCACCAGAGCAGACAGATGTGAATGCCTATAGCTTATCCACAGTGGCACTTTACGTTAGAAAATCATTTACATTTATAGGCTAAGTTTACCTTTTGGACCACGATTCATGTTAATAAACATACCTCTAAGGCAGCCTTTCTCAACCAGGGTGCCATGGTGTGCCTTCTGGCTTCCTCAAGTGTGTCTCAAAATTTTGTGGTAGTGGGACTGTGATGTGAAGGGGGAATGTGAAGGGGGAACACTTATTTGAAAGGAGGGGACTCTGATATGAAAGAAGGACTTCTGATTAATGTAAAGGTAGGCTACTGTTGCTAAGGGTGACTCTGATGTGAAGGGGAAAGAATTTTGATTGATGTAAGTGGCACTTCAATGTGAGGAGGGAAACCCACTTTTTTGTGTGTTCTTCCATGGGGTTCTCCCTAAAATCTGTGACATTTTAGAGTGGGGTGCCTCGTGATTTTACATACTTTTAAAGGATGCGAGGCCTAGATAAAAGTTGAGAAACACTGATCTAAGGGGAGTTCTGCACCCTAAATGGATGAGTGGGATTTCCACAAACGGTAACGGTTTTTGTACAGGAGCGTATCAGGAGAAGAGTCATACCCTGCCCACTTCTGTTTATGAATACTTGATTGCATTGATGGTGTCATTAGAATTTGAGGTATGAAAAAGTGGGATTGGGCAATAGAGCAGCTACAAATGCCTACTGTAAAGCTGACCATACACCAGAAAAATGTTGGTTGAAAATATTAGTTTATGGAATGTGTATTATTTTCTAATAGTTAGTTGGGTCTAATTGATGTTGTCTTCCGACCTAGTGACATTTGCACATATGTGACTTATGCGATGCTATTGTGTGAGTAAAGAGATTGGAAATAGTGTGCTTTATCTCTTTGTTTGATATATTGCTATGATGGCAACCATGTGTTAACGATAACAATGTATATTGAACCTAATGCATAGACCTGTGCAGTGTGGTATATATGTACCCCACCTGGGTCCACCTTTTCCTCTACGACTAAGCCATGGATATGGTGAAATGCATTAGAGGGGAGCATCAAGGGCAGGACTGAGCCGAGCTGTGCAAGTCTGAATAAAGGAGTTTATTTTTACTGTGGAGGTGTGTACATTAGCGCGTGGACGAGCTCAGCCAACGTGCACATGTTTTTCTTCCCTGCTATGTTGGCTGCGCAGAAGCAGTGTTGCAACATGTTGAATCTCTCAGCTTAAGTGCTAGATCATTCAAAAGTGACTTTTCTCGCATGGAAAACATTGACTGGGGTCCACCTAAAAAGGCATTTGCTTGGCATTCTAGATCATTCCCAGTAGAGTAATAGTTAAAGATAGGTGTTGCCAACTGGCAGAAACTGTGTTTGTATCGCAGTGACCTGTCAACTGGTACAGATCATGGTGTCATACTCAATGGCCTGGAAAGTTTGGAAAGTTTTTAAAGTTGTTGATAAGCAGCAGCACGCATTATCCGTATTACACACTCTCCAGCTGCAATCTAATCAGCGGCTCTTGAGATGCATTCTGCGCATACACTTCAAACTTGAACACCACAGAATCGATTCACACTTGGCACTAGGTATCATCTCCCTTTCGTAGTCTGATAGGTTAGCGATGGACAAGAATTTAAAGAGAATCTATGGTATTGCATTTAAAAAAAATATATATGAGAATCTGATTAGCTTAAATATATCTAATACCAATAACTATAAAGGTAACATAGTGCAGCTCACCAGTCCTTAGATGAGGTGGCTACATGGTATGGTACATCGGATGTGCCTTAATATATAGCCAAAAATACACAACAAACAATGAAATATTATATTGGCTGAAATGGCCACAGTGCTTTATTTTATTAACAGTGCTGTAGTGGTTGGCACTTCACCTTGCAGCACTGGGGGTCTACGGTTCAAAACCTGGTCATGTCACTCTCTGCAAGGAGTTTGCATGTTCTCTTTTGCTTGCGTGGGTTTCCTCCGGGTACTCTGGTTTCCTCCCACACTCCAAAAACATGCTCAAAGGTTAATTGGCTCCTGTCTAAATTGGCCTCATATGTATGCATGTGAGACAGGGACCTTAGATTGTAAGCTCTTTGAGGGTAGTGACTGATTTGAATGTGCACAGTGTAAATTGTCGGTGCTATGGGAATACCAATAATAAATAAATTAACTAATGAAATAAACAATTAAAATATATTATAAGCCCAGCTAGACAGCTCAGGCTTAAAACACACCAAAGCAAATTAAAATTGACCTTTTTCTTTATCTTAATCATCTAGTCCATTACCAGATGATAATTCCCCCTTAAAAAGACTGTGATCAACACATCCAGGAGGGAGGGAACGCTCGGTTAATGTAGATTCTCAGATTCTCTCTTGTTGATCTCTCCAACGGAATGCCAAACTGACAGCTTCTCGTGGATATGCTGATCATAGGCCCGAGGATTTCCGGAGGTAACAGTTTATTAGTAATATCTCATTACTAAGCAACCACCACCACACTATATGATAGAAATCACAAACAATAAGGAGTCCCTGAACCAACCCAATGCTGCCCCTCAATAATGATCCCGATGTGAAAAAAATGTGCGCTAACTCACTTTGCTGTATTCATGGAAGTGCATCTTTGTCACCCTATGACTACAGAACACCTCCCCCTCTCCTCATCTCTATAAAAAAAAAGAAGAGAGTGTTCCATAGTTCACAGAGGTTGTTCATTGAGCTGATACAACTACAGAGCACACAAGACAGTACTGGATTTCTAGCAGGATTATTAGGTATTTTTGAATG
>NW_017306389.1:581803-587779 GCF_000935625.1 Nanorana parkeri
TTGTTAGGATTCACATACATCTTCATTTAAATACTTATACTGATAGTTTTGATAACTTGAAGAATATTTGTTTCTATGTTTTCCTGTATATGGGGTGTGACACATTTTAACCATATACTGTATGTGGGATGTGCTTCCTGTAAGGTAACATGGCACAGTGATTGCTTTGCTTTACTGCTCCTCACTCTCTTGCCAAGTTTATCCTGTCTGTTTAGACTGATTAAAGTATAACTCAAGCCAAAACATTTTATAGTTTTGGATAGCGTGGAGAAGAGATAAAAACTTTGGCATGTTTAATTTGCGATCTGTACCAGTCTGAAAGAGCCCTTACCTTCACTCCCTGTCTTGGAGACACAAAAGGAAGTGTCCCTAAATCCCTAAATCTAGGAGAAAGCTCATCGGGTGTCCTCATTGGAAGATTTCCCTTCTACTTTTTTTCTTCTGACAACTGTAACATTTCAGATTTTCCCTAAACTGCTGTCCCAGACAGTAACTCTGGTAGGTGTCCCACCCAGTCCACTGGCGTCATTGGTTGACAGGAGACACTGTCCGGAGCGTCCCAGATTGCTAATAGCTCTTAACAACCTAGGACGCTCTGGCCGGAAAGGAGGCAGCTGGCACACTGCCGCCCCCACCACTTGACCCAAAGAGATGCTGTCTGAGGCAACAGCTTTAGGCTGTCTCATTATAGGGACAACCCTTCCCTATTTTATCCAAAGCTAGAAAAAAAAATGTTGAAACACAAATTGTAGATAAGATATCCTGTTGGGAAAAACAAACTGAAACTAACGTTCAGGTAATTTTTACATTGATACTTAAATGTACAAAACAACATTTCCCAAGACAAAGAAAAACAATTAAATTCAAAATATGGCTCCAACCACAGCAAAATGTGTAGTATGAGGCTGTGCCCAAGTGATGTTCCTTACTCAGCATAATAAAATCCAGCTTTTATGCAAAGTATTGATTGAAATAAGAGCTTGGCTTTAAAATGCTGAATAAGGAACATTGCTTGAGTGCTGCCATTTTCAGCATGTATTGTTTATCTAATCAAAAGATTAGTTCATACATTATATAGGGATTTAGATTTCAGTTTTGTTGAATTCAGCATGTTAACTGCAAGCCAGTAAGTAAGTCTGAAAAGACAGAACTTGTTTCAAGTCAGAAACTCACTCATTGGGGCAGCAGGAGCAGGATGACAACCATGTACCTACCAAGTCAGCCCCTATATTTCTGTCTATGCAGGTTCTATTCAAGCAAAACTCCAAAAAAATGTTCTTTACCTTTTGGGGCCTGCAGCAGTAAAAGTAACTGATCTGAGATAATGTCCTTCTTTTGTGGGTTTCAAACACCAGGCCTGCCATTACACACAGGGTGTTGTCCATACCTCTGGCCTGTAGATGTCACTCTTTACAGTTGTTGTGTAGAATATTTTCTATATTCTGTATGAGTTTGTTCAAGTTCCTATTTTCTGTTATGATACACTCAGAAGCCTGCGTGTGTTTTGTGGAAGACCGACCTTGTTAATAAAGCACTCTAAAATCATTCTATCCTCCAGACCACAGGACATAATGCACAGCAAATACTGCTGCAGCTCAAAGTTCAGACAGTGTTTGCTGGTCACTTGGTTCCTAGATGGAGTTCTCCTTCAACCCCCTACCCAAAATAATAGAGTATTCAGGGAACTAACTTGGATGGAAAGTGAAGTCTGTACAGTACACAAGTGAAGCAAATTGGAACTGCACTCAACAATTTATAACTAGCTACTAAAATAAGGTGCACATGGAATGGCTTTCTACAGTGCAAACACATCAATTAAGGAGGAATGGGCTGTCTCCTGGTGTACCTGCACCCAATTTATCTTTTGCTATGTAAGCTCTATGATGGAGGCTCTCATAAATTAGAGTTAGGACCACACTACACAGAGGGGCCACTGTTTGGCCCAAGAGCAGGTCCAGGATAGTTGAAAGCAGATTCTATAACCCTCAAGAGGCAAGTCCACTGTGCTTTTAACAGCCACCAAAAACAATCTTAACTTCACCTTTTCAGTTCACTACAATGCATCTTGCCAAAATGGCAACATTTCACAAAAATCTCTAGATTTTCTTGGAAATTTCAGGAAAATAAAAAATCAGTTTTGCTCATCCCTAGTTTTACACATAAAGCAGGCTGCTCGCTATCTCCAATCATATGCTCTAGCATTATTATTTTTTACTTAGACTAGTATTAAACTCTATATTAGACATTGCCCAACAAATTAAAAAATTTGCCCAAGCACTGACAGTCATTATGTTTCTGAATAGCTGGCTCCAACTCTCTTGCCTCCAATTCCCTGAACTTCCTGTCCAGTACAAGATCACAAGGGACAGCACAGTCTTCAGCAGCTGTCCATCTATTAGCTTGGAAAAGGGAGGGGGTAGGAGGAGAGAGCATGGAGGAGGGGAGCGCCTTGCTGTGTCAACGTATTTGTGGAGACACACACAACTTACTGGCACGCACAAGGCTGCTCCATAGGACCCTGCATGGGAAAGGAGCCACCCTAAAACAGGTTATCAGGGCCAGAGCTTAGGTCACCAACTGATTCTGCAGGAAATTAAAACTTATAAACATCAAGGAGCAGCATCCATTGTAGGTGATTTCATGAGCATCTGAAATAGCTTAAAACATTTTTACTTTAATATCACTTTAAACCATCAAATCACACAAACAAAAAAAAACACATCACATATTCATGTGTGCCTATAGCACATGTCTAGAGCATAGTATCTACAGAGAGTCCTGCTGAGTCCTTGGTGAATGGGGCTAAGCAACCCATCAATTTGTTGAGGAAAACAGGTTTAAACTTCTGAAACATTATTTCAGTGTATTTGTTACTCTTGTACATGTGATGCCTGAGCTGAATACGACCTCACTCAAGGCATAAGTACATAAGTAACAGCTTTATGAAGAAGAAGAAAGGACCAGATATAAACATGACACGAGAAGCAGAGACAAATTCTTGCTGCTGTCATGACTAGGTGGCACAGATCTTTTACTCACTAGAAGCTCTTTCAGACTTGGCACCATCTCTTGTTACTTTAACTGCTCTCCCTTCCAGTATCTATCTTCTCAGATTTCCTAGAAAGATTCTTCTTTCTATCACGTCTAATTGCCAGATTAAGATAGGCACGTCAATGTCCGCAGCTAGGACCTTGTGTAATTGTTACAATTATTTTGTTCCAGCCTTAACCCATTCAGGATCAGTTTTCTAAGAAAGAAGCTTCTACAACTTCTTCACCGTGCATATTGGAAAACAACACACAATAGTGGGGTAACAATCCATTTTATAGCACAAAACCCTTTTTGCTGCCAGAGCATTTTTTCCTTTTTTTGTATATTATAATCCACATATTAGGCCTGAGAATTACTTGAAAACTACCAGTATTATATATTTCCTGAAGTAGAATCAAATGGAAGCAGTTGCAGTTTTATGTTGTATGATGTTAGTGTAACTCTTTATCAAACCCCAAATTTTGAATTAAGTTCATTTTAATGCACCAATACACAATTTAATACCCATTTTTTCTAAAATATAAAAGATGAGGTTGTGCTAAGTAAATATACCCAACATGCCAAGTTTAAAAGTTGCGTGCAGCCATGAAACAGCAAAAAAAATATGGTGTCCCAATTGTCCAAAGGCAATGCTTTATAAAGTTCATAGAGGTAATCATTTTAGAGTTAACTGTAAATATTGGCCCTAGAACTATTGCTCTCACTCTGGTGCATGTGGTGATACCAAACATGTGCGGCACTTAACAAATCTGCATTAGTATGCATGTAATCGCAGGGATGGGGGACTATAAACATGTTTGGCGGTGGTATTTTTACAATTTTTAATTTAACATTTTTAAATTAAATAAATCCTTTTTTTTTTTACATAACTTCATTGCCATCACATAGGGGGCTCAGAAGTCCCCTATGTGATAGCTAATGTCAACTTTGCAACCCACTGCAGCTGATCAAGCTTGGATGGGGCTTGATAAGCTTGTTTCTTTGTTTCTTTAGCCGGGGAATGATAGTTCAGAAGCCGGAAGTGATGCAATCAATGTCAATTCTGGCTTCATTCAATGCACGTTTGCTGGTCTCTCTACCTGCTTTCTGCTGACAACTGCAATGCCGGCCAGCGGAGCCTGGGAAGCAAGGTGGGGGTTCGGGTGGGGCTCTGTTTACCAGCCCCTTTACCTCCAGAATCGCTTCCAAAAGTTGGCATTACACAGGTAAACAGACTCCTAGCGGCGTATATTTATAGGGGCCAGCTATCTTCGCCGTATGCCTTATGTCACTGTCAGCAAAAGGATTAAGTAAGCAACAAACAGATTGAAGCCCCACCCCAGCTAGCATCTTTTAAGGAGTTAGGGCCTGTTTACACTACTGAACTGCGGTAATAAAGGGTAAGTGCTGTGGTGTGCAACACTCTTTCACAATGTGTTAACATGCATCGCATTATGGCAGCCTATTTATTTGAATGGTATTTGAGCGTGTAGAAAAAAAAATGATGGACCTGTGTGGTTATTCTGTTGGTGTTTTCCATCCAACAGTAGTCAAATGATGTGAATATGGGTGACGGGTAGGCAGCTTCCACAATCCAAAATACCTCCAAAGTATCCTTGGCTTGACAGTGAAAACAGTAGATATAGGAATTGAAGTTCCACAACAATTAAAATAGTCCAGATACAACTTTATTCCATTAGGGTCAGGGGACATTCAAGTAGAGTAGCCAATGCATTTGGAGGGTCCAAATCACTCCCCCTTTATTAGGCTTGTTAGCCCATCACAACACAATAGAACTTTCAAGGTGCAGGGATTGCTCACATACAGTGTGGTGTAGTGGTCAGCACTTCTGGGGGTCCCTGGTACAAATCCCGGTCAGAACACTAACTACAAGGAATTTGCATGTTCTCTTTGTGCTTGTGTGGGTTTCCTCCCAGTCTCCAAAGACATTCTGGAAGGATAATTGGCTTCTGTCTTAATTGGCCCTGTATGTACTGCATGTGTCAGGCTCGTCCTCGGCACCCCCGGCCGCTCCGGCGCCGCGTCGCTCTGGTCGTGACGTCACGCGGCGCTCCGGCCGTTACGTCACGCGGGGATCCGCCCCCTGGGCTCGGCGTGGGTCTTATAAACCCAGTGAAGGCAATCACTCGGCGTTCAGTCAATGTGGAACGTTGAGCGATTGCCTCCACTGTCTCCACTGAACCAGTCCGGCTCCCACACGCTGCTCAGCCTGCAGTGCACTCGGACACAGCTCCTCACTACAGTGCCTCTCAGCCTTTGCAAGGAAAGACATCTTCACGGGGTGGACACCTTAACCGCAAGTATCAGGGCCCAGGCTCTACAGGGGACTACATGTTCAGTTGCCTGAACCATACTGTTGCAGTATTACCTATCTAAGCTAAAATCTGCATCAATTCCTACTACTGGAGGATTGCCTGCCTAAACTAAATACCTGCATCAATTCATATTGTCTAACTAGATACCTGCATCAATCCATGTTGTCTAAACTAGATACCTGCATCAATCCATGTTGTCTAAACTAAATACCTGCATCAATCCATGTTGTCTAAACTAGATACCTGCATCAATCCATGTTGTCTAAACTAGATACCTGCATCAATCCATGTTGTCTAAACTAGATACCTGCATCAATTCATATTGCTGAAACATTTCATGACTATGATATATAATTGCATTAATCCATACTGCTGATTTATTTCCTGGAATTGCTGTTAGCTATAGTGAGCCCAACAGCTGTGGTAGTGTCTTCAGTTAAACACCCCTGTAGAATCCCGAGCTGTTTTATGCTACAGTCCCATCAGACCCCGTTCACACTAAATTTAACTTCCCTCAAGTCTAGGCTGGGATACATGATGTGGAACGGCTTCCTAGCGCACTGAGTGTGTAGGGAGTCGCCTGACTGACCCAATCCCATACAGCCTACTC
>NW_017306389.1:591503-597583 GCF_000935625.1 Nanorana parkeri
AAACCCAGTGAAGGCAATCACTCGGCGTTCAGTCAATGTGGAACGTTGAGCGATTGCCTCCACTGTCTCCACTGAACCAGTCCGGCTCCCACACGCTGCTCAGCCTGCAGTGCACTCGGACACAGCTCCTCACTACAGTGCCTCTCAGCCTTTGCAAGGAAAGACATCTTCATGGGGTTGACACCTTAACCGCAAGTATCAGGGCCCAGGCTCTACATGGGACTACATGTTCAGTTGCCTGAACCCATACTGTTGCAGTATTACCTATTCTAAGCTAAAATTCTGCATCAATTCCTACTACTGGAGGATTGCCTGCCTAAACTAAATACCTGCATCAATTCATATTGTCTAACTAGATACTTGCATCAATCCATGTTGTCTATACTAGATACCTGCATCAATCCATGTTGTCTAAACTAGATACCTGCATCAATCCATGTTGTCTAAAACTAGATACCTGCATCAATATACTGCTGATTTATTTCCTGGAATTGCTGTTAGCTATAGTGAGCCCAACAGCTGTGGTAGTGTCTTCAGTTATATAACCCTGTAGAATCCCGAGCTGTTTTATGCTACAGTCCCATCAGACCCCGTTCACACTAAATTTAACTTCCCTCAAGTCTAGGCTGGGATACATGATGTGGAACGGCTTCCTAGCGCACTGAGTGTGTAGGGAGTCGCCTGACTGACCCAATCCCATACAGCCTACTCAACAGTTCTGCAGCTGCAGTCCATTTCCCATCAACCCGCTTGATTGTGATAGCATGTGAGATAGGGACTTTAGATTGCGCTTTGTAAATTGTCGGCGCTATATTATTACCAATAATAAAATAAATATATGATTTCTCTCATTAAGCCCTGATGAAGGGGGTGTGTTTTGGACCCCCAAAACACATTAACTATTCTATTTAAATATAATTTGTAAGTTGTATCTGGGCTATTTTAATTGATCTTTTAGATTATAAGCTCTCATGGGCAGGGCCCTCCTTACCATCTTGTCTTGATTTGTATTGTAACGATAATGTCCTTCTTATATTGTAAAGCACTGCGCAAACTGTGGGTGCTATATAAATCCTGTATAATAATAATAGTAATGATAATGTGGTGCTTCAGTTTCTACATCTGCTTTATTTATTTAAATGCGCTGCCTAATGCACCTCAGCAAACTTAAAATGGTACCTGTCACAGCACGCCATAACACACAGTAGTATACTACCATATAGAAAATGCAGCAGGTACCATTTAAGAACCGTTGTGGTGCATTAGGCAGCCCATTCAAATTAACAGGCTGACTTAAGGCCCTATGGGAGGACGCAGCTGCACGTAATTACACGAGGTCACACGCACACCCGAACCAACACATCGTGCGGGTCTTGGTGCCCACACTTGGATACACAGTGTGCCTTCTGGAATTGTGTCTTTTTAGGGTGTGCACATCCATCTGAATGAGCCCTTAGTGCAACACACTTTAACGTGAGTGCATTAACGCAAAGCAATCGACCACCCTAGTATGAATAGGCCCTTCAAATAGGCTTAAAAAAGCTGACTGTAAGTACCCATCATGATATTGTTTGTCCCTACTGGTTTAATGGTCATTTTTGTGTGCAGCTTAGTTACCAGAATACAATACTTTTTGCAACAGTGAGAGTTAAAATCATGTCTGTCATGTTAAAGAGGAGCATTTGTAAGCAATATTAACACCATTGTTTTACTGTCCCTCCTACACAAATGGTACAATTTAAGTATTTTGACATATTTGGCTAATGTGACACTTGAGCAGACAGAGCTGAGGGGATTAGAATGGAATTCTAAAGCAATGTACGCTTTCAACACTTGCAAGTGCGTCCCCAGCAGCCAGGCCTTATGAAACAACCTGACGTGCTCATACCAGGCTCCCTATTACACCATCCCACAAAAAAAGACAACCGCTAAGGCTGATCTAACTGAGCGGTCTCGGTTCATGAAGTTTAAAGCTGCCGAAATTCGCCATGGTTAACAACAGGTGCAGCGTCCATACAGCCCACACTGAAAGGAATCCTGCTCCGCATGTTTGTGGACATCAGGGAAATCAGATGGCAGTTTGCTTACCATTGCTTACAGGAAGCACAATTATTACACTTTCTGCTGTATGGGGGGAAAAATAAATAATTAACAAAATGTACACACATATTTTATTACAAAGTAGCCATTACTGTAAGTGCAGCATAAGGGGCCAATGTGTCAAGAAGATAGGATTTCAAAGAGTACTTACTGGTGTAGCTCAGTTCAATATTGCACTTAACAGATACAGAGTATCTAATGTATAGACATAGATGTCCTGTAGATTGAGTTTTATTTGCATGAAGAATAAAAGGTGAAAATAGAACTCCAGGCAAACAACTAAATGCAGGCACACAAACCTGTCACAAGAATTCGTTTTTAAGATTGTACAAGATTGATTAAAAAAAAAAGTCGATAGACAACTTGGTCTAATTAGATTCTACTTTATTGGTAGTAGTAGTAGTAGTACAAGTATGCCAACGTGTTTTGAGGGTATAAAAAATCCTTCATCAGGGTTAATTAAAATTGTAGCTAATTTGGGAGTACAGCTCTGGAAGCTTCTTAATGCAACAGTATTGAGTCCCCTAATACCAGCTGACTGCTACTCTGCACTGGCATTATCATGTTCAGAACTCACTGTGTGTGCAGAAACTTGCACCCTTTGTGTCACCACTCTGAAAGCTACAATTTTCATCAGTCCTGAGGCAGGACATAGGCGTTGGTTCCTGAAACATGTTGGTATACCTTTACCTAACCAAAATGCAGACATATTTGACTATTGTCTACTTTTTGGGGCTCTGTCTCTACAATCTTAACTGATATACATAGGGTTCCTGAGTGTTATGCTAGCAATACAAATGTAGATATTAGTCGACTCCCTCATCCACGCAAAACAGTGTGGATGGAGGACTCTCCCCCGTTGGCTATTTTATTCAGACAGCCGGAATCCACAGCTTTGTTAATACCCGAAGAGTGACTGCGTCTGGTTGGATGCAGTCAATATTCGGCCAACTATTTTACACCTCGTTCCTTTGATTTTTCAGTTGAAGTTTGTTGAGCCAGGTGTTGCCAAAAAGGCCACCAATGACATAAACTTCAGCCAATTCCTGCTAATCAGCTGAAATTCGAGCCTTGTAGGACTACCTTTACACTGGCATCTGATTAAGAGTAGCCTCCTAAAGCCCTTTATCCATGCTTAGATAAGTGCACTTTTAAACAAAGCTGTCCACAGATACATACAGAACCTTGCAAGCATATCTGCAACCTCAGCTCTTTGTATACATTCAGCCTTTGATCCTGGGTGCATTGGCCATTCCTTCAAGGTAGCTTCATATAGGGCTTTAGTGGACCGTTTTTTTGAGGCTGTTGATGTTCAGATTTTCTTTTTCCATTGAAATCAATGGAAACACTTAAAAACACGTTGACTTGCGTTTATGTGTACTGTAACATTATTTGCAATACACGTTGCATTGCACATCAACTGGGATAAAAACATGCATTGATGTGTAGTTTTAAAAACCACATTGACGTGTGTTTTCATGTGTTCTTTTGACTTTACTAGAAAAGCATGTGCTAGTGGAGAGATTTGAATGGGTACTCAAGGTACAGGAAATGGGCAGAATAGCGTTGTCACTCTTCAAGCCTCCACTTCTTGCCAATCAATTGTGTTGAATAAGGGTTACTCTCTGATGTTCCTCTGAAAACCAGATGCTTTTTAAATTTTTTTCCTCAGAAGCTGCAATGCAAGTGACAATAATTATATATTTGTTATACACTAATTACCACCATGCAATATGTAGCACATAGCAAAATGCAGTATATGAGATATTAAATCCTAAGTGAACTTTCATTTTAAATCAATTACATACATTCCAGGTGCATCAAAGCAAACTGTGTGCAAAGTCTTACAGTTATACTTCTTCTATGCTGAAGAGAAGGACCCTTTCTCTCTGTGTGGAAACAGTGGTCTCTTTGCAGAGGTGAGCAAGCTCTGTTATCAGCAGGAAGCATAAGCTTTGCCGTTTGGAGAGTTCAAGCTCTGACTCAGCAGGGAGTATGTTGGACTTCTCCAGAGAGACCACTGCTTCCACATGAAGGCCAAACTTCTTCTCTTTAGCATCCTTGCATAGGCCTGGCTTTTCTGCTCAGGCTGTGGCTGCTTTCTAAATTAAGATGTTGCTTACCTTTTGTTTTGATGCAACTGGAATACATTTAGCTGATTAAAACAAAAAGCAATTGGACTTCCAATTAATTTGTTGCATTTAAAGTCACATTTCTCTAAGTTATGTCAGAATTGAAGCTTGATGAATGTTGTAAGTCTTTAATGCTGAATCCCTTCCATGTACCCCTGGTCTAACATTCATCCACACATCTAGTTGGGCATAGGCCAAGTGCTGTAACTCATACCAAGCAGATTTCTGTTAATTTTAATCATATATATATATATATACCCAAGGATAGCCACTGCGCTCTATTTGTGAAGCATAGTCCCTGGTGTGGTTCATCAACAAAGAAATATCCATACAAAATAAATCAGGATGAAGACAGATTGAGCTCTGTCAAAACGCTGACAATGAAATGCTGTTGGGTATTCAAAAGAGCTTAATAGACTCACTGCCCCATTCTTCTGCTTCTTCTGCTGCAGTCAGTCCATTTTCTGGGTGCAGGCTATAGTGCGCTTCTCACTTAATCAGATAAATCTTCAAAAGATCAGCCACATAACCAGAATAACTGCAATTCAAAATGTATTGAAGTAATCCAAACAGGTTCCAAAATGTAAATCCAAGAAAGCAATGAACATCTCCCACACCACGCCAACACCTCTCACGCGTTTCACCACCTGGGGTTAGGTGGTGGTGATGTACATGCTGTTCATTGCTCTCTTGGATTAATTTTTTTTGAATCTGTTCGCAATACTTCAATACATTTTGGATTGCACTTATTCTGGTTCTGCTGCTGATCTTTTGAAGATTTAAATGAAATGCTGTTGGTTTGACTTATATTTGCTGCAAGACCATTGAACGACTGTATTTTGGAATTGTATGGCTAGTTCTTTGTTTCTTGTTCTGGGTCTGTGGCTTGAAACCACTGAAGTCAGACACAGCCAGGCAATTTTCATTTTCAGAAGAAGGCCAGCAATG
Source organism: Nanorana parkeri (assembly GCF_000935625.1). Taxonomy (NCBI): domain Eukaryota; kingdom Metazoa; phylum Chordata; class Amphibia; order Anura; family Dicroglossidae; genus Nanorana; species Nanorana parkeri. The sequence goes on from NW_017306389.1 coordinate 596,684, forward strand.
ACAACTACCTTACTTCTCTCGTGACAGAATTACTTGAATGCTTATTCTCTGGGATGATGTGGCTTGTGTTTCGCACATTGGAAAGTGATCAAGAAGGTCTATGGCTTTGTTTTATGTTCTAAGGAATAAATCTCTTTGATGTGACTAGTTTTGTAAAAGTGGTAGATCAGGTGGCACATACTCATTCTACCTCTCAGGGATTTCAATAGGTAGTGACATATGTTAGACTGTGGTTGTTGATAGGTCTTGCAACAATTTTTTGGAGACCCAATAAAGGTTATATGTTTCTGAGAACAGACCCTGTTTATAAACTTCTCTTTTAGAAGGAAATTTAGAATGCAGATTATTACTATATCTTGGAGTGGACTAATGTCCTCAGAGGCACAGAAGTTTGTTCTGCATATGCCTAAACTTTTTTGGAGATTCTGGGAACTCTTCTAGCAGGCTACTGAAGATACTGTGTAGAGCTGACTTCAGTTGATCTAAGATACAGACTCCGGTATGCTATACTAAATAGGTGAATCCTGGATATGTTTTTGGGTTTGTGGATGTGGATTATGGATATATAAGAACCTGGATAAATAAGAACCTTTTCTTCAAGTGGACCTATTATTAAAATCCACACATAAATCAACCATACCTATGCTAACCAAATCACACTATTATTTTGAATAAAAAGATACCTTTTTCGTACCAGAAAAATAAAAATTGCAGCTCCAACCCTAGACAGCCTAGATCACATGGTCTCTGGTTACCAATTATTACACTGTTGTTTACAATCAACAGAAATGAAAGATGCCCATTTTATTTTAATATAAAATAATGTAACACCCAAGGATTACATTGTTTACACTATGATGTTTTTCATGAATATATGTATGTGTGTGTATTTTTAATATA
>NW_017306389.1:597618-618790 GCF_000935625.1 Nanorana parkeri
GATATATACATATATACTGTATATCATAAAAGGCAATAGTATCCTTTCACAATTATTTCTCCTGCTTGTTTTTATCCAAGTCTTCCGTTGTCACTTTGGTGTTAGCATACATTAGCCTAAAATGGCAATGGACAGATCACTCATTAGGCCTGTGACTTAGCCATGGCCAAGGTGACAATTCTTCTTCCTAGCATAGAAACGTATCTGGAATTCCTGGCTGTCTTTCTAGCGAGAAGGAAGGACAGCTGCAGCCACATGAGATGCCGGGGGCATCCTCTATGCTCCAGACAGGGTATTGATAGAGGCTTTGACTCATGTCCCTGAGGCTGAGTCAGACACTGATGGCTGTGTATCCTACTGATGTCTTTCATGTGAGAGGTGAACCCAGGTTTATGATCCTTGACACTTTTTTCTATTAGTGCACTTGACTCAGCAAATAGTTTTTAGGTTTCAGAGAGAGACATTTGATGAAAAATAATATTAAAAATGTATGTAGCAAAAGTAGGGTTTGCTAATTTTTTTTATTTTTTTATATATATGGAAGGGTGAACACACCACTTATGAATTTCCAACAGGCTTGGGCCTTCTCTGGCAGATTATTTCAAAATTGCTCATGTACTATTTGGCTGGTAATTTCTTTTCAGTACAAGCTATACGAGCACATCGAGCTCCATCGGCTAACGAAGGGAAGGGGGAGGAGTACGGTGACGTCACGGATATCGACGCCACCGGACTCCTCCCCCCTTGCCTTCATTAGCCGACAGACCCACTTGGGGAAGGGGGGAGGAGTCCTGTGACGTTGATGTCCGTGACGTCACCGGATCTCCGACGGGACTCCCGGAAGACACGGAAGCCAGCGGAGAGGTGAGTGTTTTCATTACTGATCAAAAGAATTGTAATTGATCAAAAATTTTAACGATTAATCGGGTAATTTCCGCAGCCCTAAACAAAAAGTAAATAAACAAGCCAAAAAAAGGATTGGCGTCTTGATATTTTGGAGGGATAGGTGGGTATTAAGTGATGTCCCTGTCAAGGGAAGTTTTTTCACAATGGTGACAAAGGTCACCATAACAGGAAATGAAGGGAAATTATCTCAACTGGGTTACAGACAGCAATAAAAACCTGATAGGGTTTTTATCCTTTCACTGCGAAATTAAAAACAAACTTGTGGCCTGAGTTCCACGTTAAACTCCCATCTGACATTAGTGACACAGAACGTAAGTATATATACAGTATGTGCACTGCAATTACTAACAGACAACACACTTTTCTGCTGCGGAGCGTTGTGGTAATGCCTGTGTGAGTGCTTTGACATTCATCTTGAATGGCACTCCAATGTACTAAGGCAATGCATCTCCGACACACATGCGTAGCTGTGTTGCAAAAAATGGTTCATGTCCATTTTTGTTTTGGTGCCACGGAACTGTCCTTTAAAAATAGTGGCTTTTCATGGGGGGTATCCTACTGCTGGCTGGGTGTTTGAACACTCATTCCTGCACCCGGCTTCAGCTCCCTTGCTGCTCTGTTGGGCAGAGTGATCTCCTGACCATCAGTGCAGGGCATTTTTTCTTTCCTTTGACCACAGACACCAGCCATCGTTTCTTTCTGCTGACCAGCAATATAAGGGGCACTATGACACATACAGTAATGCTAACCGCTGCACTCTATACATTGTGCTGTATATGACAAAGTGCTTATCGATGTACATTACCTACTCCTGACAAAAGTGGTAGAGTAGTTAAGGAGTATTTTGTGGGTGCAGGGACTTTATCATCTGTGTGCAGTGTATACTGCGAGTAGGATTAGAGTTTATTTAACCGTGTTCCTTAAGGCCATGCCCAATATCCAGCGCAATTTAGCCACGCACTGTGCTCCACATTTTTTTCACCTTTCCAGGTTGTCCCTCTTTCTGATGTTAGGTTTGTATCATTCATTTAAATGGGCTAAGCATTAACGCAACACACCATGATGCCAAGGACTGAATAGACCATTATTACTTTTACTGCACCGCACCACAAGCTGTTTTTATGGGCTCTAACATTGAAGAGAACAAAGATGTAATATATTGCAGTTTACCAGTCCTTAGATGTGGTGGCATTGTTTTTGTTCAAGTTAAGCAAATTTTTTGCAAATACAGAAAATTTCCTGTTACTCCAGAGTAGGGATGCACCGATATATCGGCCGCCAAAACATATCGGCCGAAAATGGCACTTTTGCCATAATGCCGAAAGAGCCATGTTTCGGCCGATACATCGGCGCGTCCCTGGTTTCTTTTCTCCCTGATGAGCGCTGCTCTGTGTTCCAGCGGGGAGAAAAGAAAGTGACAGCCGGCCGAGCGCTGCAGGATGAGAGCGCTTTGAGCGGCCGGTATCTCTCCTCCCACACCGCACAGTCCAGCAGAGCGATGTGTGGGCGGAGACAGCCAGCGCTGTCACAGGAGGCTGAGCCCTCCTCCCTGCTCTGCTCGATCAGCCTCCTGTGACAGCGTGTCAGAGAGGGGAGCGAGCACAAACACTCAGTGATCAGTGATCGCTGAGCGTTTGTAGATAATTGAGGACAAGGTATGTTAACTATATCCTCAATTATGAATGAATGGGAGGTGAGCTACATCACCTCATGTTCATTCATAGTTGTAGATATAGTAAACATGCCATGTCCTCATGTTATCAATTAACAGGAACATTCATGGAGGATTCCTGTTCATTGATAACAGGGGATACAGAAAAAGAGATAGAGGACTTTGTGTCCTAAATCTTTTTCTGTTTTAAAAGGGAAACATCAGGGGTCTGTTTAGACCCCCAATATTTCCCCGAAGCAGCTCTACTCCAGAGAGAAATCTTGTGCTCTTGTAACTCCCTGCATGGACTAATATCTCACACAATGTTATTAGCTTTCCCGGTTTCTCTTTTGTGAACTATAGAATGCATCCCTACTAGGTAATGAATGAGGAGTGGGAAAGGAGTTTGTAATCCAATCAGGGGAGCACGTCTTTTCTTCGTATTTACATTATGGCACATGAGCATTGACATCCTAGGATCACCAGGTTAACATAAAGGAAAAAAGCCCTAAAACAGAAAATGAATGCAGGCACAACACCTAAAAATGGAAAGCTGCAAAATATAGCGTTTTGATTCTCAGTGTGGACAACATTTTAATTTCTAGCCACCATCCGTGTAATACATTACAGCTCAACCCAGCCCTAAGGTTTTGGAGCCTTTCAGCCAATGTTGGGGACAAGAAATAAACTCCACGCTCCTTATTCTGTTTATATACTGATTTATTGAAGTTATAAATTGTGGGAGGGGTCCCAGTGTCGCAGTAACTTACAGGGCTGATTATACCGGGTATTTCTTTCCCCCTGCACCAATAAACCGCCCAAATGTGGATCCACAGCACATCAACACTCCTTTAAAGAGTTTTATAATAGGTTTAATAGCAACATTGATCACTGCAGTAGCACATATATACATATCTATATAGGGGCTACACCTCCATGTACTAATATGTCATTAATGTTTGTACTGTCTATACTAAACTGCCTGTAAAAACGTTATAACATATTTAAAAATAAAATCTAATTTAAAATCTAATTTGAAAAATAAAAATGTTGCTGCTATTATTGGATCTATAATTTTGGTTCAGGTCACCTTACTTCCACTAATGACATCTCTCAGTACTGACTATTCAATGTACAAATAGTACAAATAGCAGTGAATAGTTATAAGTTATAAGTATTTGATAATGATATCACATTATTGTCTAAGAAATAACAGTGTTCCTAGAGTAAAACATTTCTTTCCTTACAGTGACAAAAGAATCCATAATATAGGGAAGTAAAGTCTGAATTGTAACTGTGCCAATCAGCCATCTATTGTAACAAGATCCAGGTAAAGCATAATTCGCAGCTCATTACATGTATTCAGGGTACATGCTTTCTATGGATGGGGTATGCTGGCAATTATAAAAACACCTTTTAGTTTTGTAAAAAAAAAAGTGTTTAATCCATTTTAAATACCACTGCTAATTGATCTTTACATTAGCTTTCCACGCCAATAATCCCCCCACCCCCCCACCCCACCCACCCCAGTACAACCTGTAAAGTTTCCCCTGATAGCCGATCAGCTCCATTTTATTGCACAGTTCTGCCAATCTAATAGGTTTTCAGGAAATAGGAGTTGGAGGGGAAAGGAATGAACATCTTACGAGAGGTGGGCAGCAAGCACCCAGAGGACTCTCTCTTCAGTTATCTATACACTGCTCCAATTTTGGCCAATTCCGGCTGAATCAGCCTAAATGTGAGCTATAGATGTCACTTTTGGCACCACTGGAAATATTTCCACCCAACAGCAACTGCAGGTGACAGCTGACTGAATACAATAGCCAGCAGGAGAGATTCCTCCATTTATGCTGTTTGGTGGGGGGTGAAGAATCAACTGATTTCCCTCACTCGCTGAAAGACAGAAATCTAAGCGTATATGGCTGGTGTTCGTCCAGCAAGCAGACTAGTCCCTCACGTTGATGCTTAGGTACAGTAGGAAATGATGGTGTCAACTTGTTGGCTATGCAATGTAACAGAAGAGTAAGAATCACAACACTGGCAGAAAAGAATTGCAAACATTTTGTCATGTAAAACAAATGACATACGTACTTCAGCTGTATCTTAAGTTGTTTAGCTGGAGTTCTGCTAATGTATATCTAAAGCCAAAACATATTTTTGTTCTAGATGTACACTTTATTGCCAAAAGTATTGGGACGCCTGCCTTTACATGCACATGAACTTTTATCGTATCCCAGTCATAATCCGTAGGGTTCAATATTGAGTTGGCCCACCCTTTGCAGCTAAACCAGCTTCAACTCTTCTGGGAAGGCATTCACAAGGTTTAGGAGTGTGTCTATGGGAATGTTTGACCATTCTTCCAGAAGCACATTTGTGAGGTCAGGTACTGATGTTGGATGAGAAGGCCGGGCTTGCAGGCTCTGCTCTAATTCATTCCAAAGGTGTTCTATCGGGTTGAGGTCAAGACTCTGTGCAGGCCTGTCAAGTTCCTCCACCCCAATCTCGCTCATCCATGTCTTTATGGACCTTGCTTTGTGCACTGGTGCGCAGTCATGTTGGACCAGGAAAGGCCCATCCCCAAGCTGTTCCCACAAAGTTGGGAGCTTGAAATTGTCCAAAATGTCCTGGTATGCTGATGCCTTAAGAGTTCCCTTCACTGGAACGAAGGGGCCAAGCCGAACCCCTGAAGAACAACCCTACACCATAATCCCCCCTCCACCAAACTTTACACTTGGCACAATACAGTCAGTCATGTACCATCCTCCTGGCAACCGCCAAACCCAAACGTGATTCGTTACTCCAGAGAACACGTCCATCAGATTTCCAGACAGAGAAGCGTGATTCGTCACTCCAGAGAACACGTCTCCATTTCTCTAGAGTCCAGCGGTGGCGTGCTTTACAACACTGCATCCGGCGCTTTGCATTGCAATTGGTAATTCAAGGCTTGGATGCAGCTGTTCAGCCATGGAAACCCATTCCATGAAGCTCTCTACACACTTTTGTTGTGCCAATCTGAAGACCACACGAAGTTTGGAGGTCTGTAGCTATTGACTCAGCAAACAGTTAGCGGCTTCTGCACACTGTACGCTTCAGCATGCACTAACCCCGCTTCGTGGCTGAGTTGCTGTTGTTCCCAGTTGCTTCCACTTTGGTATAATACCACTAACAGTTGAACGTGGAATATTTAGTAGCAAGGAAATTTTACGATGGACTTCTTGCACAGGAGGGCAACCTATCACGGTACCACGCTTTTATTCACTGAGCTCCTGAGAGCGACCCAATCTTTCACAAATGTCTATAGAAGCAGTCGGAATGCCTAGGTGCTTGATTTTATACACCTATGGCCATGGAGGTGATTGGAACGCCTGAATCCAATGATTTCGAGGGGTGTTCCCAAACTTTTGGCAATATTGTGTATCAGGGAATGGTAAAAATCCCATTTATTTTTTTATTTTCCATTTGTGCACCCAGGGGTGATTTCCCTTCACGTCCTGTCCCCATAGATACTGAGGGAAGTGAGAGGAAATCTTTTCTAAGTGAAGGTCTAGATACAGTTGAAGCTGCCCACAATGCAAAGCAGCTGTGAATATTAGATAATTGCACATTTCGGACAAGTTATGAGGATTAATTGTGTTATACTTTCATTGCTTTATTATTCCTCTCATACAAGATTAAGGGCCGATTCACACCAGATGTTTGGGGCTGCACTGGCCACCTTTTCCAGCGCAGCCCCAACGCACACGCATAGCAATTTGCCTTATTTTTTGTATGTCCAGTTCACTTCACTACCTTGCATGAAGGATTTTCTTTCTGCACAGCATGGTGAAATTGGGTAAATAGCATTGCACTGCACTTAGGCTGTAGAACGGAATTAATAGCCATTTGTGACACTTCAATATTGTTCTATAAAAATAAAATAAACAGTGTGATGCACCAACATCAGTGGATCAGCACTGTTTCTCTCACAGTACACTAGCGGCCGTGCATTTGCAGTGCAATTGACCTCGATAGGGTTTTTTTCTGGGGCCGTCTGTTCAGTATATGCAATATGAGCCCTGGAAATGGTTTTCAGCCAGATGTGCATGTCTAACGTGGGGTATACACATTTCTATTTTTTTGGGTCAAAAAAATAGAACAGATTCCTCCATGAACTCTTACGAGTGTTGACGGACTTATCCCTTACTGCTTGCATTGCATTCTGATAGCGATCACTGTCAGAAAACCCAATCAGAGCTAGCTGATTGGCTGCTAGCTCCATTTGGCCGAGAATTTTTCCAACCTAATCCACTCATGCTAGGAATTTCGGCTGGTTCATCAGGAACTCCCATCTTGCTTCTTATGATCCGCTTATAGAAGAACTCCAGGAATTATCTTTTATGGATACTTACATTAGTCCAGATTGGCTCAATGTAAATGTGTTATATATAAATCACCGTAGTAGTACAGTTGGCCTAACCTAACCTGGTTTGCGCATATGATCTATTCTAATGAATCCAGACATTTGGCAGCTGCACTGAACTTCCTAGTGCAAGAAGATTGTGTACATAGGCAAAGATGCAGTCATTTAGCCATACCCCTTGCTGGGGAAGATAGATAAACCTACAAATACCTTGAACCACATGGGATTATTCGAAAGGACCAAGACAGGAAGGTGAGATCCTCTTCCACTTCCAATAAGAAAGGACTACTTATATACTGCATATAGTGCACTGTGAACAGACCCATCTTCCTTACCTTCAAAGAACTGTAGAGCTCAGCAGTGTACAAAATATGATGTCAATGTTGAGATGCTCTTTGCTTTGTTGAAATTTCTGTTTAGTGAAAGCTTGAACTAAAATAAAAATGCAATAACCAAGCAAAAAACTCCGTTTTAATTGTGCACTACACATTTTATTTGAATAAGTAACTATGGTCCAAAATATTTAACATAGCCATAGGAGGATGGCTAGGTTTTAGTTTTGTCCATTTGCCAGTTTAGAATTAGTTACATGTCCTTTGGAATTGTGCACCATAGCATTTTTTTCTTTCAGGATATAAGGAGGACCACTGATGTCTATCTGGGACTATGATGTAGTGCTACGCATCAAAGGCCAGAGGAAGGGTCAGGAGGCAGAATTTGCTTTTATCTGCCGTCTTCTAGATGTTCCCGCAGCTACCATATGCTTTCTTCATTCCTCAAATTAAGCATAGTAATTAACAAGGTAAAAAGGTCATGTGGAAAAGCACCTTGTCCACCACACCACACTTATGTGTATGTTCATTCCAATCATGAATGTGAGAAAGATTCATGGATGTGAAGTAAACAGCTGCTGTGAAAAAGAATGCACTGTGCTTGTCACTTGTCAGCTCGGGACTAATTTAAGTATCTTAGATAGGCGTCCTGTGTACAAGAAGGACTTTAGTAAAAGAGAAGATACATTTTGGACCAGCATATACAAGCTAGTCATATATCTGTGAGTCACAGTAGTAATTGGTTTGCAACCTTAGAGCTGAGGATTGCAAACAGGATATATACTTCCTGCATGCCTAGGCAAACTTGGTGGCTCTCTTAGCCTTGTCATTGGCTGGCCTCTGTGTCACATTAACAGGATTAAACATTATAGCCACACAAGACATCTAGAACTGACAGCCAGAAGAAGTTGGTGTACAGACCCAGAGTGGGTCCAGAACAAGGTTGTAGTATAATATTCTACCAATGAAAATTTAGAAACTGTGCAGGGACATAAACATAGCTTCCAATTGTCCCTAATAAGAAGGTACTGTTCCTCTTTTGAAACCAAATATCTCTATCACTCAGTCCTCCTCGAATGTCACAGTGAGGACATCAAGGGCCTGCCTGCAACCCAGAGCCATTAGAGGAGGACTCTGGCCGGAAAGTGAGGAATAAGGTTAGTAAAGCGGCTCTTTAATGATACCCCACAGAAAGGGTAGTTTAAAAAAGAGCACTAGGGAGAGATAAATTCACTTTTACACTGCCAAATTTGTTTATATTGCACTATACTTCAAACAAGAAATGCTTTTGTGACCAAAATTGCTTGAAACTCCAGCAAAACATGTTTGTGTTGGTTTTAGACGGTGGAACTCTAATCTAAGTCTAATTGCTTTGTTTCTTTTTTGTGGGTTTTTTTGGTGACTTTTGTTTCTTCAGAGACATTGTCTTACTTCCTGGCCTGGTATTCTGACACTAGATCAGGAAGTGAGGGGAAATAAATGTAAACATGGTATGCCAATGTAGATTCCACCTTTGATTTTTTGCCTAGAATATAATCTCATTTTGGGGTGCTATAAGTGAGTGGGCAATGCAAGCACAGACAGCCAGTACCGATGGCAAAAAATCCCTTGCTGAACACACATAGGCCTGTAAAATGTTGCCTGTGAGAGATAAGCTGTGCTGGTGATCAGCTGCATAAAGGTGGCCACACACTTTACAACCCTTGCAAGACTTTTGTCTTGCAAGGGTTGTAAAGTAATTTAAAAAACGTATGATCTGCCCATCTTGGACAGGCAGATCGTACTTGCGATCATCGCAAGCCCGCCCCCTGAGGGGCGGGCTTCCGATTACTGCAATGAGGGGCGGGCTTCCGATGACTGCAAACGGGCAGTGTGCACGTGTGCACACCTGCCCGTTCGGCAGTTGTCGAACAAGCAGGCGACTAACCCGCCGAGAATCGTACGATTCCCGGCCGAAAATAAGACCTAGTTGTGACCATTCCCAGGGCCGGTGGTGGCATAAGGGGGAACTTGAAGACCTGCGGGAGAGTCAGGAGAGAACGAAGCCAGCGCTAGAGGAAACAAGGCGGCACCAGAGGGAGCAGAGCCGCATAAGCCGATGCCTCCTCTATAGTATGAAATTAATATGGATTTCTGTCTATAGCGCCAGCTCCTGTCACAGGCGGAGTGATGCCAAATGCACTCCGCCTGTGAGGAATCGATAGTGAAAGTGCGCTTCGCTCATTCTGGCCAGCGATTGGTTAGCAAATTGCTCTTGGAAAGGTACGGCACCCCTGATTGCCCTGATTACCATATTTTTGTACATAAATACATGTAGACTTTTCTACATGAATATGTGTGGATTGTTGTACATTTAAAAAAAAAATAAGACCTACCCCGAAAATAAGACCTTGTGTTTTTTTGAGCTAAAAAAATATAAGACAGTGTCGGGGAAACACGGTAGTGACATACAATGCAGGACCAGCAATTGAAAATGACAAGGACCCGCTCACATACCGGATGTGGAAGAGAGCGCAGGCTGCCAGGGCAGCAAGGAATAAGATATTTTACCTTAATCATTACCCCCTATGAGAAAATGAGCTATTAATGGGGGGAAAGCTTGAGGCACTGCAAGGCGGGGGTTTAACTATCTTACTAAGAAAAGCTTTGATTCTGTCAGTTCCACGGCGTGAAAACCTATCACTTGACTCTGACTGTAAGCTCTGTGTCCCGGGACATGTGCTGGCCTGGTATCATCTTGCAGCACAAAGTTGCTAACAAGTGTGTAAATTACTGCCATACTATCTCAGTATGAGAACAGGTGCAGCAAAGGCCAAGCTGGAACTGATGCTTGTCCCAGTGTTAAAGCCAACTAGGCCATAGGCACATCCATCAGTCTGTAAACTGATGTGGCTCCTCTGTTCTCGATACTTTTTAATAACATAAAAAAACAGATTTACCTAGACACAAAGCAAACACATAGTTCTTTCACATGATACCACGTATAACATTATAACATTATAACAGTGTCAGTTTTAAAGAGCATCTGATATGTAGAAGATGTGCCCCAAAAACAGGCATGCAAAGGAGACAAGACAACATCAAAAGTCTTTATTATTGATTTACCATGCCTTATCCTGCACTTGTGTGGAGGTGGCCATCTTGGTACAGGAAGGGCTTTGCTTCCCCAAGGCTGCCTGCCCCTCTGATGATTGGTGATCTGATGACTGATGGAGCAATAATCATGTAGCAGAAGAGGTCCACAGTATGAATGAAGAGACGATTGTCTGCATGTTCTCAGTTACAGCTTTCTCTCCAGTAACAACAACAGTGAGTCGCACAGTAATGAAACCTCTAAACTTTGTGAGACTACTAGCAGTCAGAGGTAGAAATGCCTTAGAATATCACACTGCAGGTATACAGCTATGAGGGCCAATGTAGAAGAGTACCTGGGCACAGGAAGTGCACTGCCATTTTTCAGAAAGAATTGAAATGTAGCTTTTTCAGGGTACAGAAAAGATACAATTATCAATTCTAAATGTTCCCTATAAGATAGCGAATCTTCACTTTTTGAGTTCAGTTCCACTTAAAATTACACAAGCATTATCCAGGACTTCAACAAACAAAATGGTGCAAATTCTACAATAATTGTCTAACCTGTTAATAACTTCCTTCTCATCATGTAAGGTCTTTGATTTTGCACTTATAAGTATTTTGAGTATATGTGTGTGTGTGTGTTAGATATATTCTTTTTGTTTTCTATTCTTCTATTCTGTTTTATACCCTATATACTGAGAACTAGGTATGATGGATGTTCACTGCTACCATGCTCCCATGCATTCCAAATGTGTGGCCTTAGTGAATAAATGTAGTAATTCGGCAGACCAAATTTTTTCTAACAATAATGCACTGCTTGGTCTTTAAACGTAGGTCATCTGCCTTAGACTGGCCAATAAGGGGACTTTTGGATAAATCAACCTCCTCACTTTAAAAAAAGGTGGGGTCACTGCAGCCATCTTGACAATGTTCTTTAGCTATGATAGGAAAAGCTTAAAGTGACACTAAACTCAGGAGTTAAATGTTAAAAACGCATTCAGGAACCTTAATTATTAACAAAAATGTACCTTATTTGTGTTTCACTCAGCTGTAGATCCTCAAATCATCTCTGAATTAGTGCTGACACTGTCCTTCCTTCTGGAGGGTGGCTACTTTTGTTCCCCATGGTCCCTGTGTGTGTTGTAAAGTAGCCACTGCGCCAAGCAGCTCACTCCTGTGATGGACTACAATCTCACGTTTAGTTTACTAATTTTACTAATTTGTATTGAGATTGTAGTCTAAGATACATTTTTGTTAATATTTAAGGTTCCTGAATGCATTTTTAACATTTAACTCCTGAGTTTAGTGTCACTTTAAGCTTTTCCTATCATAGCTAAAGCACATTGTCAAGATGGCTGCAGTGACCTAACCTTTTTAAAGTGAGGAGGTTGACTTATCCAAAAGCACCCTTATTGGCCCTTATTAAACGGGCCCGCTGCCAATGACGTACTATGTACATCACTAGTCGCGATAGGTTTAAATGGTGACAACAGTGGAATATGACTGTACGTCAGCACCAAAGCTTATAGTTTCCTTTAGGACAGCATGTGAAAGGGATTTACAAACAGGAGACTATCAAAAAAACAAAAAAGGGCGTAAAAAACACTGGCTGGCTATAGAAGGGATAATGGAAACTAAAAGTGGTGGCACTTACGCGTGAATCCCAGGAGGAGGAGCAGGGAGATCCCTGTGGTACCGGCAATGGACAGTGGGCAATAGACAGTGCCGATACCACAGGGATCTCCCTGCTCCTCCTCCACACTGCACATACCCCCAACGGCACTTCGGACGAAGCCCCCTCTTCTTGCTCACACCCTTCCGTGGATGTACCTTTCTGATTAGCACACCAGCCACAGTCGGACCCACACCACGAGTGCTCCATTCCTCCACATCGGCCGCCCATCTCCAGATCCTGGGATTCACGCGTAAGTGCCACCACTTAGTTTCCATTATCCATTCTTTAGCCAGCCAGTGTTTTTTGCGCCCTTTTTTGTTTTTTGGATTATCTGCATTCACAGGTTCTCCTCCTGTGTCCCAGGGCTGCATACATGTCTTCAAGCGAACTGTTTTCCCATCCGAGAGCGCTGTTTATGTTTTTTCTGTTTTTGTACAAACAGGAGACTGTGGGAGACAAGGACCTTTAAATCACTGTTACCAGCTGTTATCTTCATGAACACTAGTGATTAAAATAAAAATAGGCTTTCCTAGTGATATTATCATGTTAAAGTTAATATGAGATTTTACTATAAGCTCTTGAATTCTCAAGACCTTAGCTACTCCTATATTTTCTTGCTGCCATCTGGAGCTGCACGATTCAGCCACTGTACAATATTTGTTGCTATTGTCTATCAAATAATGTACTTTCACAAATAATGTAATTTCTATTTCAATATAAAACCTGTCTCGTCTCTCCCTCTTATATTGTGGTCTAACCAAGCTGCTTACATACTGTCCAGTCACTGAACAATATTTCTGGCTATTGTTTCTCAATTAATACAATCTAATTTTTATTGCAATACTGCAATGTCTGTTTTCATGTCCTGAATAAATAAAGAAGATTTGGACTACATTCAGAACTGTGTGCCAATACTATTTTCTTCTGTTCTGGCTGCTACTTCCACCAGTCAATGCAGTCCTATTATCTTTTGATAAAAAAAATCAGGTGTTACAGCCAAAATGACCTAAAAATACTTTTTTTTCCATGTTGAAATTAATCACATTTGGGCGCTGTTTCTGTATTTAAGTCAATCTAAATGTAAAAGTTTAAAATCATTTACACCTCCAAAATACATGATGCCAGAATAAAGTGTTGCTGATGCTGTTTTTTGAAAATTGCACTGTTCCGTAACACCACACACAGTTTAAAGCCATCTCCCAAAAATTTGATTTAAAAGATTGGTGTTTTTTTTCCATGTAGCCCTCTAACTCACATTAAAAAGACCCTCAGCCTACTTTGTGGTTTTTAAAAGTTTTTTTTTTGTTAAATGTACTTCATGGCCCAGCTCCCTATGCCCTGTTTTGACAATAGCAATTAGCCTTGATAATGACTAGAATTTAGCATCATCACCAGGCATGTTTGCTCATCTCTAAAACTCTAAACCTTGAAGTGAACCCAGGGAAAGTTAAAATCCAGTAGGCAACTGTGAATTACTAATGCTGCACAATGAAAGGCATTCAAATTGCAGTTATGTGCTGTAGTTTGTTTTTGTGGCATTGCTGATAGGTATTGTTGAAAGTGTATCTAAATATAAAAACAAAGTTTAATATTTTGCAGCTTGCTGGTTTTTAGAGGTAGCAGCCTCATTTGTTTTTTTTTCTGTGTGTGTGTCTCTCTGTGCCCCCACTAAGGCCCTGCCCACAGGGCCTTAGTGGGGGCATGCGCGGATTTGTCCGCACTGAACCTCCAACATGAACAATCCCATACATTGCTATGGGGACCATTCATGCGACCGCGCGATCCGAACTGCCTGCCGACCGAAATGCTCCCTGAGCCTTTTTTCACGCTGATCAGCACGGTTTCCATATAGATTTCAATGCTGAAACGCAATTAAAATCGCCCCTTTTATAATTTGTGCAGAAACCGCGCTGAACCGCATCCGCCCTAGTGTGAACGGGGGCCTAACAGGGGGACAGGAAGTGATGGGCAGTCTCTACAATGGGGATACAGACAGTAATAAAAACTAGACAGAGTTAACTCTTTCCTACTCTATTAAAAACTAAAGAAAGGCTTCAAGTGGAGCTCAGCAATTAAAATGTATTCAATGCCTAACAATTAACAAAAAGTGCAAAAAATTGATCTTGCCAAAAACTCAGTCCTGTAAGATTCTGTGAACTGTGCAATGTTATCTCAGCAGTCTGGAATGAAGCTTTACATATGCCATGAAAAGCATTTTGATATATCTGTTCAATAAGTGCAAAAAATACCTGTTGATATTCCTGCCAAAAATCCAGTTGAGTTGATAACTTGCTGTACTCGCTGCCTGTGCTGCACTGTTATCAGTTAGAATTGTTTCTTGCTATCTCTGTGAACTACAGGACACCTCCTCCTAAGTTATAAACACTGGGAAAGGGAAAGGAGTCCTGTATTTCTAACATACACCATATTGCCAAAAGTATTGGGACACCGCTCCAAATCATTGGATTCAGGTGTTCCATTAAATTTCCCTGCTACTAAATATTCCGCAGTTAACTGTTAGTGGTAGTATAACGAAGTGGAAGCAACTGGGAACAACAGCAACTCAGCCACAAAGTGGTAGGCGACGTAAAATGACAAAGCAAGGTCAGCGCATGCTGAAGCGCACAGTGCGCACAGTGCGCACAGTGCGCAAAAGTCGCCAACTGTCTGCAGAGTCAATAGCTACAGACCTCCAAACTTTGTGTGGCCTTTTGATTGGCACACGAACAGTGTGTAGAGAGCTTCATGGAATGCATCCAAGCCTTACATCACCAAGTGCAATGCAAAGCGTCGGATGCAGTGATGTAAAGCACGCGCCCGCTGAACTGGAAGTGGAGACGTGTTCTCCGGAGTCACAAATCATGATTCTCTGTCTGGCAATCCGATGGACGTGTCTGGGTTTGTTGGTTGCCAGTAGAACGGTACTTGCCTGATTGCATTGTGCAGTGTAAAGTTTGGTGGAGGGGGGATTATGGTGCGGGGTTGTGTTTCAGGGGTTGGGCTTGGCCCCTTAGTTGCAGTGAATGGAACTCTTAAGGCATCAGCATACCAGGACATTTTGGAGAATTTCAAGCTCCCAACTTTGTGGGAACAGTTTGAGGATGGGCCCTTACTGTTCCAACATGACTGCGCACCAGTGCACAAAGCAAGGTCCATAAAGACATGGATGAGCGAATTTGGGGCGGAGGAACTTGACTGGCCTGCACAGAGTCCTGACCTCAACCAGACAGAACACCTTTGGGATGAATTAAAGCGGAGACTGCGGGTCAGGCCTTCTCGTCCAACATCAGTACCTGACCTCACAAATGTGCTTCTGGAAGAATGGCCAAACATTCCCATAGACATACTCCTAAACCTTGTGGACAGCCTTCCCAGAAGAGTTGAAGCTGTTATAGCGGCAAAGGGTTTGCCAAACTCAATATTGAACCCTACGGACTAAGACTGGGATGCCATTAAAGTTCGTGTGCGTGTAAAGGCAGGCGTCCCAATACTTTTGGCAATATAGTATATGTTAACTCCTGTTGTAGGTTGACAATGCTGCCCTGACATAGAGACAGGACAGTGAATGTGTGTTGACACCATAGTGGAAAGCAGAAATCACCAGCACTCAGTAAATATCTTTGATGTCCATTTAATCCGACCAATCGTCAATTGTCATGTACAAAATAGCGACGTTTCGGGACCGCATAGGATCCCTTCATCAGGACCCCTTCATCAGGTGCCATTCGTGATTGTCACTGCGAGCACCACTACAAGTACTTAGGCCGGGAGCGCTGTGAGGAGTGCAGAGGGACTTACTACTTTCTACGTTGTTGACACCATAGGACATGAAGCGTGTTACTGGCAGAATCAGTTGAAAATAAAGGAATAAAGCCTAAAAAGAGTAAAAAATAATGCAGCCACCACATCTAAGGACTGTAAAGCTGCAGTATATAACATTTTTGATCTTAGGTTTAGATACTCTTTAAAGGCTAAGTGCACCTTTCTGACCATGTTTCATGTTACACCCATATCCCGGGAGTAATATGAAAGATGATCAGACTACAGTGTGGGCCTTTTACAGTATCTGTGAATGGAGAAACTTTAAGTCCTGCCTGGCACAGCAGCAGAGGTTTTGGCAGTTTTAATGAAATACAAGTGCAGTTACATTTAAGTAAATGCTGCACTGAGGTTGCTCAGATGTTGTGGCCTGTCACGGGCTTCCAGTGAAGAGGGGTGATTCTGTAAATCAGGTTCCACTCGAATTTCACCTTGCTCTCAATTGGGTCAGAATAACAGACACTATACAGTCAGATGTTATGACTGGGCTTTGACCTGGACCTTTGACTTGAGCACCTTGAGGACTCCTAATGCCTTTAAACTATTTCTCAGATTTTACAAACTAGAACTTTTCTCTGCTTAACATACAACATTTCTGCATGACAACTACGGGTAGTCACAATGGTGCACAAAGGAAAAAAAAAGTCCTGCTTTTATTTAACAAAACACCTGGCGCGTTTATTGAAATAGCTGCAAAGTACACACCAGGCAACACGCAATAGTAATAATGGCCAATATAGGAATGCCATCTATTCATACATTCTGTTACGCCCACGTTTCCAAGCTTTTAATAACACTCGCTAATCATTCTGTTTACAAAGTTCTTTTATTTTTCACAAAATTATTCTGCTTGATATTTTTTTTTAATGCTATTAAGCTTTAATTTCACAACGCATAACAAGCTCATATTTTATAGCAGACAATGCTTAAGGTTAAGGCTTTTCTATGAGCATCTGTCAGATAGCTTATGATTTAGAAATGAAAACAAGGGAACATAGCTAAGTTTAATTTAGATATCATTTAATTTTTTGCTGTGGAGGATGCAAAATGCTTCGATAGATCTCTCTCTTGCTGTCTGCTACATTGAAGATGACCTTGTCAGTAGAGCGTTTTACACTTATGGCCATTGCATGTCAGCTGCCATCTGCTCATAAGGTATTTTGTATGAAAGGGCATTTACAAGATAGTAAAGTCACATATGTGTTCACAAGATTACCTACTTCAGCTCTTGTACCTATACTGTATACCCCCTGTGGACTAAAGCATTTTTTACATGACCACTGTGGGCCTGTTTATTCGGTAATACCTTTTTCATACTTAAGATAACAAAGGTATTCATACATTTTTGGGGAAGTCAAACTAGACTTTTGGTAAATATTGTCTTGCAAAATGATTCTACTTTCTATGTAATTTATAGACAAAAAGATGGAACAAAATGAAAAAAAAAAAAAAATCTCCATCATTGTCTCATACGCTCCTCTTACCAGGCACTGCATCTCACAATGGGAGGGTTTCATCAACAGAGTCAGTGCAGTGGGCAGGACTGGGTGTGGCCAGGTAATGATTGACAACATGCCCACTATAACATTTTTCATCCCACTGTAGTGAAAGCTGGTACAGCCTATATAAGAATGGAAACTGTGCTCTGAATTTACAGGAAGCTGCATTAGGTGGACTTCACTGGCAGGATCAACAGGTATTTGTGGGACTTTTCAGAGGGACTAAGAAAAAACTGTAAGTGCAGATACACATATAATCACATGCTACAACACATTTTTTTAAATGGAAGGCCAAACGTCTACTATAACAACTCTTTCTGTGAATCCCAGCTTCCTGGTTATTATGGTGACCCTCTAAGTTGAATGCTTTTTAGTCATTGACCCAGAATAAGAATACTTGACAAGATAGTCAGAAGTTCACATCTGTATGTTGGTTCTGGTCAGTGACTTACTGCTTAAAACAATAGTTTTAATAGATTTAATAATTCTAGATTATCCAACTGATGACAGTGTGGACAGGTTCATTTGTCATATTTATCTATTTGTATAGAGTTAAAACATGTTATATTCATTTCAACTTTACTTCCTGACTCACTGGAATCCATATTCCCCGCCTAGCTCCTAGAACAGGTTGGGCTGCACCACCACCAAGCCTTCAGGCTTACTGGTTTACATCATTTTGAAGAAAACAAAAAAAAAAGGATATCTTTAATGGTTTACATTTTACCTACCTGCTGCTCCTGGCCTTCAGGGGTGGGGGTAGAAATGGAAAAAGAAAACTCCCCCCACCCGATGGGAGCTATGGGGACTTTAAAACAGAGAATAATTCTCCTAGGATCCCTGAGACATAACTTTGGTCTGCTACCATAGTGGCTGTACCAATAGCATATAAGCATTTGCATATCAAATCACAGACAAAGGGCATCCCATCTCACAATCTCTGTACCCTCCCCCCCAAAAAATCAGTATCCCAATTATATGCCATGCAATTGAAGAATATGGGTTAGGGAGCAAGGGAGCCCACAATGTGGAATGGTATGGACGGGACTGCAGTGCTTAAAGTATCAATAACTCAGGAGTTAAATCCGTGATTGACTACAATCTCAATACAAATTGGGAAACTAAACATGAGATTGAAGTCAATCACAGGAGGGAGTTTGGAGCGGTGGCTACTTTACAAAACACACAAGGATCATGGGGAACAAAAGTAGCCACCCTCCAGAAGGAAGGACAGTGTCAGCACCAATTCAGAGATGATTTGAGGATCTACAGCTGAGTGATACACAAATAAGTTAAATGTTTGTTAATAGTTCGGGTACTTGAATGTATTTTTTAGATTTAACTCCTGAGTTTTGTGTCACTTTAACAAAGGCTCCATGGAAAAGAGCAGAGGGCTGTTGTTACTAACCTTATTTGAGACTTGCAGGTCCCCACTGGTCAGCAGAATCCCTTGGCGTAAAGCAGCTGATTGATATTTTATTGGTGGGCTAATGATCTGTGTGCAGGCTCTCTCTATATAATACCTAACTGGAGCAGTAAAGCTCTCATCCTCCCTAATGTAGATCTTCATGTTGCTTTGTTTGTTAGTTGGTTGGTCAACCAGTGTCATGCTAGAGGGACAAATATACATTTCTTAAACTTAGTTATTCTTTGGATTGCTAGCGTGAGCTTTTAAGACTAGTCTACTTGGTAGTTTTCAGGTTTTGTTTTTGTGACCAGTGAGTTTATATGTGGTACACGCTGAATATGCCCAGCCTAGCTAAATCAGCAACAAATTAATTGATATTATAGATCATTTTAACTTTTCAGTAGTATGTTATGATAATGAGCTCAATGGTCTTACCACATGAGATGCCTTTCCTGTCCATGAGAAAGGGCTATGGCTGTTGCCACAGGAATGTATAACCACATGTACTGTACATAATGGGGTTGATTTACTCAAAAACTACAGACTGTTCACTTAACAAAGTAAATGTTTGTTTTTCAAAAGTGTATGCTCCCTTAGCCTAGTATATCAATTGAACCTGCTATCGCTTAAAATACCAAATTGTATGCAAGGGAAAGAATTAACACAATTCTTTTCTTTGGCTTAAATCTATGCTATACACTCTATGCTATATTAAAAAATAAACTGCAAATTGTAGGCTATATATAAGTGTGTGTGTGTAGGGGGGGCGGGTTGAATGAGAATAGAAAAGACTGGTAGGAGGCTGGGAGAGGGATCTACTAACGGGGATAAACCTACCAGTAATATAATGGATATTGTATTTTTATAATCCAATAAGGCTACGGTCAAAATCTAAAGGTGAGTAGTGCTAAATCCGAAGGGCCCACATTTGTTCAAATATGTGCATTTAGTCTAATAATTTGTTTATCTTGTTTTACCCCTTCATTACCAGGCCAATGCTCCGTTTTCAGTGCTGTCATAGTCTGACTGACAATTACTCTGTCATGCAACACTTTACCCAAAGGTACAGTATTTAAAATAATTTTTTGAGACAGATAGAACTTTTTTGTGGTATTTAATAATTTTTTTACTATATAAAGGAAAAAAAGACTGAACATTTTGGGGAAAAAAAACCCTGTTTCCCTTACTTTCTGTTATAAAACATATCAAACAAAAATGCCAGGACAGTACGAACACCTGTGAAATTGCCACTTTTTGTAAAGTAGACACCCCAAGGGGATGTCATTTTTGCCACATTTTTTGTGGCAAAAATGAGATTCATTAGGAGACATGCAGGGACTGAGGTGAATAAAACATGGAGGTTAGTAATTATGCACTAGATCAAAAATGTACAGGACATACAAAGAGGGAGGAGATGAAGGGGTTAATGTACAGGTTACATACAGTGTGAGAATAGAGATGGGGGATTAATGTGCAGGGGTGCAGGATAAGGTTGGCGAAGGGTTAATATACAGCGCAAAGAAGCCCTGAGGTCGGGTGGGTGCTGTAGTTATGGCAGATGCCTCTGCAAGTTACATGAAATCGATAGAAAGTCACTCGCACTCCAGCTTGATACTAAGTCAATCTCTTTATTGACTATAGTAGTGTCACATTTCAGAGCGACGTTTCAGAATCATGTAATCCTTACTTTTTTGTTTGCCTGAAGAAGGGGCCACTTGGTTCCAAAACGTCGCTCTGAATGTGACACTACTATAGTCAATAAAGAGATTGACTTTGTATCAAGCTGCAGTGTGCGTGACATTCTATCGATTTCATGGGTCAATATAGAGGTCACATACAGAGACAGGATGGAGATCAAGTCTAAAGGAGAAGAGGGAGTGAAAGAGTTAAAAACAATCCCACAATCTGCTGCTGCCTGTGATTTTTACTGTGATCTGGAACATATGAATTATTCATTCATTAGTTCTTTTTCTTCTTCATTATAGGAGGAAGGGGTGGGCTCTCAGATGTAAACATTGCACTCTTTACATCTATGATCGCTGTGATTGGTCATCACAGTTGTCACATTGCACAGAGTCGCTCCAATTGGCGCTGTATATTGTGTTTGTGAACCAACAACTCTGAGGGCAGCTTATTTCACAGCCATTAATGTGCACAATGACCATCTGATTTCTATTTTGCAATGACTATTAGAAAGAGCTTTGCAGAAATTAACATCACTGGTTGCAGGAGCTGGGCGAGATGCCGGTCCGAGCATCCCAGATTGCTAAGAGCTGAGTGGGGAAATGTGTATGTGCCTTACGCATCTCTCTGCCCAGCTCTTAGTAACCTGGGATGCTCTGGCTGGAAAAGGGGCGACAGGCACACGGCACACATTGTGCAGCAGAGCAGCCATGCCACTCTGCCTG
>NW_017306389.1:618820-659935 GCF_000935625.1 Nanorana parkeri
AACAGCATCATGCTGCCTTATTATAGGGATGGGCCTGGTTAAATAGGATTAAACATGTAAATTCCAGTGGCTGTGATGCCAAACATTTGTAATCTGTTGGTGCTGCAGATTGATTTTCCTTTTTATTTACTGTTCAGAGGACTGGCAATTCTTTTACATATATGTATGTTGCTACAAAGCGCTACACCTTAATACTTGTGGTCCTCTAATCTATGCTGTGCAGGATGGTGTATGATTATACAGTCTACTGTTCAGATATATATTTGCTTTTTTATTTTCGCTAATATTTAACAGGTTTTTGTTCAGTTGATCTTGGCAGCACACCCCTGGTTTAAATTAATAGGATCTACACATATGAATAATGGGGTTTTATAGGGTGCAACTAAAACAAATATAATTTTTTATGTGTAGATTGTGTTATTTTCGCTAATATGCTGTAATAAGGTTCATGTTTCTCTAAAGGGAATTCAAATGCAGAAAACATATTTCATTTTTACATTGTTATTTGAGTTTCACAAGAAAGCAGAAACTGATTTACAAAATAAAAACATATTTAAAAAAAATTAAATCATGTAAAATACATTTAAATAGATGAAAATTGACTTATATTAATTAAAAATAGCCTGTTACTTTCTTCATATTAAAGTCCAGTTTTCTCCTCATGGAAATGTATGTGTTCTTTCCCCAACTCTGTGTGCATAGGTATGCAATTGTAATAATACAATAAGGTCTGATAGCTCTATAAGGCTGCAACTTTTGGAAAAGTGTGATAAAGTTCATCTAATGGCAACACTTTTTTTTTTTCATTTTGGGCAGAGTGGGGATATGTAAGAGCCCCTGTGAGGTTTTTCTTGCTGCTAAAGAGATATAACCTCTCTATAGAGTTGATATACTAAAGGGCAATAGGCTGTTTACTTTGCAAGGACATTTCCCTTAGCTTAGTGAATGTGGGGAATACATTCACTTTGCAAAGAATATCTAATCATCTGCAAGGAAAATAACAAAAACAATATTTTTGTTTCCACATGTTTGGATGATGGAAGTCAGTGAGCTTCACCTCATTCACTAAACTAAGGGAAAATCTCCTCAGAAAATGAACAGCCATGTTGCCTACCGCTATCTACCTACAATTATCACCAACAGGGATGAGCTCAGGCTCAAACTGAACCCAGTCCTAACCTGAGCTCCTCCAAACCTTCCACCTAATTAGCTGTGATATGGGAATCCCCCCGCATGTAAACAAAGGGGCAGGATGATTGTGCTGGCGTCATTTACCCAATATGGCCACATTTCCTTTACCAAGATGTTGCATGTAGCCATATAAAATCATTTATGTAGCTGCATCCTGCCTCCACCTGCAGCTGATTGGGTGGAATAGAAGGAGCTTCCTTCTGTGTTTGGGAGGGATGCCTTACGGATTTGGAGGAGCTCAGATTCAAACCGGGTTCGGTCCAACCTGAGCTCATCTTTAGTCACCAGGTCTGATTTTTGAGCACCAGAAAAGGAATAGAGGGAATAAAGGGAAAATCTCCCAATTGTCTGGCGTCTACGGGTCAGTTCGTCAGACACAGACAGAAAACTCTGTCGTAAAAAACCCCCCCCAAAGTTTTCACTTTATAAATGTTTTAATACAAAAAAGAAAATGAATAAATAAAAACAATCCCTTGCCTATCAAGTTCTAAAATCCATTAAAAAAAACAAAACAAAATATAAAAAACAGAAGAAATGTTCTAAAATTTCAATACACAAGAAAAGTACCTAAAGTAGATATAAAACTGAAACATTATGTTAAAAAGAATGATAATTTTATTCAAGTATATTCAAGGTCAATACAAGAAGTTCTCATGGGAACTTTTTATTACATGTGCTGTATAGGTGACAGGTGGACATCAATTGTGAGAGTAAAAGTAACATTTCTTGTGCAACACATGATTCTTTACAGTAAGGGCAATGGAAGTGTTGTGCACACTGTCATTAAAATCAGTATTAGCTGACATAGTTGATTGCCTATTACAGTTTTTTGGGAGCAAAAGAATACACACAGGTCAACCATACACAAGTATAATTGGCAATTTTTGAAACAGGAAATTCATTCTATTGCCTCAAAAAAAATCATTTTGTTGAATTTTCTGGCATAGCAGGGATAGGTGTAATTCAAAAAACGGTGCACGGGACACATGGCACACCAGTATAAGCAAGACATGAATCATTCACACATGCATATCATAGGCCTCATGTATGAAAACTGGAGAACATAGGCCTCATGTATGAAAACTGGAAAACATAGGCCTCTTGTATGAAAACTGGAGAAAAGAAAATGTGGAGGATTTACCAACAGCAATCAATCAGATGCTCTTACTTGTCACTATTTCAGAGCCAAGAATGATCTATTCCTGCCTCCAGTTCTATTTCACCCATAAAACTGGACCACGTGTAGTCTGATGCTGCTCTGTCAAATCAACAAATGGGTGCAAACAATGTACAGCGCCTACATAAACAATGGATTCACATTATATCCAATATCCCATTAAATACAAAGTTGTGGGTGATTAATTCACTTGATGAAACTCTGACTGTTTATGGGTCTGCACCAACTAATGTATAAAAATACTTAAAAACCCCCCCCCCCCCCCAGTACTCCCTTCCCCCAAGTATTTTTTATAATTTCCATTTTTCAGAAGTTTTAACGTTGATCAAGTTGCTTTTCCTTTTCTCCAGTGCTAGGTAATCCTCGATAATGCAGAGAGTGTCGCTGATGTAATTATATCAGCACTATTCTCTGTATCATTGTATTGTGAGCGCAGGATGACATGGTAAGGCTCCTGCACTCAGAGGAAATTAACAAAATGATGCTGGGCATCATTCAAACCAGAAGAGGACTGGATCACAGAGCGAGTAAGTCTGTGGGGGAGAGAGTATGCTGCATTTTTTTATTTTTACAATCGGTGTCATTCTTAACTTTCTGGAAACTGAAAAAAACTGCTTTGAATCTAATTGTTTGCCATGGAAAACACTCCAACTTTCCCTTCCTTCCTAATTCTGCCATGAGTTTACAAAACTATTAGCCAATAATCTGAGAAAACATGCATCTCTGCAAGCCATTATGAGTTACTCTGTGATGTTACATCAAATATATCAAACCTCTTTGTAAAATAAATGGTGTAGAAACTGATATGACACCTGTAATACCTGATACAGGATTATAAGTGGTTCAGAACATGAACAAGTATTGTGGCTTGGTGCTCAATTACCATTACTCAGCAGTAGAAATTTGAAGAATCACACTCAAGGATTGCTGTAACAGGTAAAGTAAAAATCCCATGCAGTTTTAACAAAGCCAACATCAATATGGGCTGAGTATGAGCCTCGAGTCTTAAAATACCAACATTGGAGAAAAAAAGGTAGAAATGTACATCTTCTTGTCTAAGGCATTATTTCAATTTGCTGTTCGAGAAGACAGAATGACGCATAACTGAACCAATATAGAGGCACAATTAGATGTTCATAAACTAATATCTTTTTAACATGATGGGTGGTGGTATTAAAAGGTCAAACTCCATTAAAAAAAAGCTTATTGTATTGAGGGTGGCCCTGATCCACAGACAAGAGGATTTTTCTTTAATTAACTGCTCTTTCCCTATAACACAACTGACCGTCAATGCTAAGCTTTATAGCAGCCCTTTAGGAAGTAGTGAAACTCTACTTTGGCGGGGATTGGAGCTCTACAATAACATACAGCTCTCTGGGATTGATTATTTGATGGTGAGTTTTCAGTTATGTCAATAGTTACAATGAAACTATGTTCACTTTAAATACCCAAACATGTGCAAGGGAAAAAACGATTTTTGCTTGCACATGAATGGACGATTGAAGTGGGCACACCTTATTGACTAAACTAATTGAGCATTATTTTTTCAAAGTGGACAATCTTTACTCCTTTACTAGCTCAACCCTGCTGACTTTTAGAGGATAACAGATCTATTTGCAGCTTAATCTCATATCTGAAAACAGTTATACTGAAATGCATTTGTAGCTTTGGGGAATGCTACCATACTTATAGGATTGAGCACTTTCTCTAGCAACAAGCAAATCTTAATAGAGCTAATCAATGTTAGAAGCTGGCATTTTAGATAGTCATCTGCTTTCCATTAGAAACACTGAGGACTGTGTGTGCAAAAAGGTTTATCATCCTACCACAATTCTTTCTAGCAAGTTAGTAGTGCCACTTGGCCCTGTTTGATTCTCCATATAATGCCATGATGGCAGAAGTTGTTCTATTTGGCCTTTGTTGCTGCTTTCATAAAACCTTTGATAAAACCTGAGCGTGCCCATGTCTGTACAAGGGATTTCCCCATTCTCGTTAATACTAATGTTTATTTAAAGCTGCCAAACACGTCACAAAGGCATGAAAAAAGATAAACCTTGAAGAATTATTTACGCAATTAGTTGTATGATAGTTAAACAATTTATAATAACTCAACTATAAAGATAGTGTGGTGTTGTGTAGAGGGAAAAAACTCTATAATGCAACAATATTTATGATTATAAGTAATATATAAATTGCCACCCCTTCACTCACTGTCAGTAAACTCTTATACTCTATAATGCATGAAAATAATTTTTACATCAAGCCTTGAGTGCATTTAACCAGAATAATGCTGCCTAGAAGTCATTCATGTATTACACATTGTGATAAACAGAAGGAAGACATGTGACTACATGGTGAAAATAAAGAATGAAAGACTTGTAGAAGATGAAGATCACCAGCACTACAGTAGTAGCATTAAGCCTTGTGCTTATTTATTGAAGTGAAATATCACAAACATAATATAGCCAACGTTTTGGTTCCACACAGGGTACCTTCATCAGGATGTAGGGACCCTACGTGGTCCTGAAAACGTTGGCTATATTATGTTTGTGATATTTCAGTTCAATAAATAAGCACAAGGATTAATGCTACTACTGTAGTGCTGGTGATCTTCATTTTCTACAAGTTTGATACACACGGCACCATCCATAACTATCATTGCGAGGACCACGGTTGTTCAGGTCCAATCGCTGTAAGGAGTGCAGGGGACACATCCATATACTAATGGGCATGAAAGACTGACAAGTACACATAGAGAGGAAAGAGGAAACAATGTACTGGACTAGTACTGGTTCATTACTGTGTATGGATCACATAAGTCATGAATAAGGATGACAACAAAGGATAAGTCAGCTTTAGACATTATAGATGGGTGGCCGTGGACTGGCTTCACTCTATTATCAGATGTGTCCGGGAACACCAACAAAGATATCTCCACTGTAACTGTCTCTAACCTCTGCCTCAGCCATTACAAAGTCAAGTAAGGAAATCTCCTGACCCTGCAGCATCTTGCACAATGTAAATTAAATTGATATACTCAGTATTTAGAGGCAAGAGTAGGGAACCCTTGTAATAGCCTTGACAGTTTGGTAGAGCTTAAAACTGAGGTGCAAAGATGTCACCACAGGACTCCCTGAGAGACAGAAAAAGATAAAAATCAGGTGATTTAAACCCCCTTAATATTGAGGTTTTTAGGCAGGCTTTTCATTCAATCTGTGGATTAGGTATATGGATACAAAACAGGGTAGTGATCAAGACCATTCAACTGAATGTGCAGTCTGTGGTTTGCCATCACAAAAATATTATAATGGTCAAAAAAGATTTCCTTTGTTTCTTTAATAATCAGTCTAGAACAAAATTTGAATATAAAATTTCTTCTAAGATATTCTCCTTAGACATAAATGGATAAATATTTAGTACACATTAATGAACCCATTTAAAAAGATTTATTTGCATTACCCATGCCAAGCAATTACATGTCAGCTTGTAATAACAGTTAAATTATTTTGTACAGTTATCAGCAGCAAGATCCAATAATCCTTTTTTTGATTTTTGTTTTAATATTATTCAGGAGTTTCAAATGCAGATAAAATAACTATCTGCTCTCCCTTTGGAAAGAAAGAAAACTTTTTTTTATATGTAAAAAAAATATCAAATATAAATTTATGAAAGACCATTCATGACATATACAGTAAGTGTATATAGTTTTGCTACAGCAGCTTGTGATATTTTGATTTAATTTAGATGCAAGGTTGTATATAACCTTTACTAAACACACTAGTATAAGACCATAAATGAATGTATACAGTCAGGATTTTGTCTGTGTATAGAGATACATTGCATTACTCTTGTACATATTAGCATACTCATAACCACACCACTGGTAGTACTTCGTAGGCTGCATAAGTTTTTGATGTACAAATGTAAAGCAAACGTTGACTGAAACGGAGCCAACAAATTGTAAAGCATTCATCCCCAGAAGTTCAATTGAAAAGTTATTTCATTATAGTCCCAAATAAATCGAATATGAAGGCTGCCAGAACTATTGTGCACTTGTACGTTGTAACATTCTGTAAACAATATCTGATAGCGTTTCAGAAAAAAACTCCAAAGATTATACAAAGGATTCTTTGTCTCTGTCTGCACATATTTTACAATCTGTGGACTGATCATTTTTTGTAGAGTCTTCTCTTTCCAACCCAACATTTTCACCTGTGTCCCTGGTCACACTGTCATAAGAAGGTGGAAAAGATGCAGAAGAAAGAGACTCTACTTTATCCAAATGACGGCCAAAATTTTCATTCATCATGATAGCAATAAGGCCTTCCTTCTCAGGGGCCTCTTCTTCAATGATGTTTCCATCACAAGATCTGTGACGGTAAAGGAATGAGGCTTGTTTCATGGAACGATAAAGCAAATGCCTTCTATAGGCTCTTTGGATGATATAGGCAGACACTTCTTCTTGTTTGCGTCTTAAGGTGGTGGTGATGGGTTCATAAGAAATTTTAGATGGGTTGGCTGCCATAAATTTTTCTTCCATTTGTATCTTTAGAGTATCCATCTCCCCAGATTCTCCAAGAACTCTTTTGGTGAAGGCAAATAAAATATCCAAGCAATGAATCCTGTCTCCGCTAACCATAGGAAGGTCCATGGCTATCAGTTTGAGTCTATTTGGTATGGGTATACGTAAGGGTTCAGCAAGTGAATCTGCAAATTTAGACAGGACTGAGTAATCAATGAACTGTGTTGCTTCCTGGTCAAACTTCTCCCAGACTTCGTAAAACATCTCAAAATCATCTTCACTTAGAGGTTCCGTACTTTCTTCAGTGGCCACACTGAAGTTTTCCAGAATGATGGCTATGTACATATTAACCACAATAAGAAATGATATGATAATGTAGCTAACGAAAAAGACAATCCCAACAGGAGGATTTCCACAGTTCCCATTGGATGAGCTTCCTGGGTTGGGGAACTCTGGATCACATTCAGGTTTATTACTGTTTAATATGGGATTGAGAAGGCCATCCCACCCTGCTGAGGTTGTGATTTGAAACAGGCAAATCATGCTGTTTCCAAATGTTTGAAAGTTAAACATGTCATCGATTCCACCTTCCATCTTTACATAGGCAAAGTTTGACATACCAAAAATGGCATAAATGAACATAACAAGGAAAAGCAAGAGACCAATATTAAACAAGGCTGGGAGGGACATCATTAAGGCAAACAGAAGAGTCCTTATTCCTTTGGCTCCTCTTATAAGTCGCAGAACACGTCCAATTCGTGCTAAACGGATTATTCTGAACAATGTCGGCGATACAAAATAATTTTTTATAATATCGGAAAGTACAATACCTGCAAAAAACAGAACAAGAAATATTTTAGAACTATTTTAAACGCATTGTAATTAAAATAAAACTCTACAAATGTAAAATGTAAACACTTCTAAGTGTGGCCATCAATGTTTATGAGGGCTCATCACAGGATTATATAGTAAAGGGGGGTATTATTGGGTGTGCAATATAGACCACTGGCCACTATTTTTAGGTTTTACAGAGAAAGGTCAGAGTGAAGTGAAGCAGATGACTCTATCTTCACGTTGACTAAATAATCATGCCAGTTAAAAAAGCAATACATATCACAGTTTTACTTTATTCACAAATCAACACTTTCCACTTATTTAATTAGTCAAACACTTAGAATACAACATTTTACAGACTTTGCTTTCAGGAGGAGAGCAGTCAGGCCTTTAGGGACAGTTGAACAGCATATTGGTGTGCCCATATTTACAAATGTAAGTTTGTATTGGATGTATGGATTTTATCGGATGTATGATATTCCTCCATTTTAAGCCACTAGGGCTCCTTTCCAAGCCCTCTGACATGTTTTAAACAGATGGTCTGGTATTAATGAAACATTAAAAAACACTGGGCCATCACTAAGTACTCCTTATGGCACTGCAATAAAGTTGCATTATTACAATATTTTAAGCATAAATGACACTTAGGGGTCTATTCACAAAGCTGCCGAAGGATCTGGCCGTAGCTTCGGCCGATCCTTCAGCTAGCTTCGGCCCCAGGACCCCTTCGGTTCTACATACATTCACAATAGCCCGTACAGCTCCCGATCATGGCCGAGCGGCTCAGCCGAGCCGAACGCATATGCATCGACACTTCAGATCGATCATTCACACAGCTGCCCTCGGCAGCTTCGTGAAAAGACCCCTTATTATTAGCTCTTTAATAAAAAGGATCTTGCTGCACAGTTTTACAATGGTCAATTTTCCATGGTTGTCAAGGCCAGTTTTCAATAGTCTTCAAATTGCTGGCATATAGATGTAGAAGCAAGCAAAACTCTGTTTTTATATAAGCAATTGTTTCTTACATAATTGATCAAAACCATGCATAACAGTGGCAAGTTCTCAACTGTACAGTACTAAGATAAGTCTGCAAAACAAACAAATAGGATCACTACCTGAAAGGAGGTTAATTTATACTTATTTTGCCTGACTATCTCCACTGTGTCCTTGTCCTGTAAATAAGTTACTTTTCTTTAACATTAAAAACAACCAAAATTCTGGTTTATTTGTTGTTTTATTTTTTTGTTTTGGACAGCGAGCAGACAGGTTAGAAACTCTGTCAGATTATTATTGCTCTACCTACTAAGGAGATTTCCACTCATTTACTGCCTTGGTGATCACACAGATAGTGGGAGAATTTTCCAACACGTGGACAGCGCAATGAGAAGTTGAAAGATGTTCTAATCATTTACTCTAATAGGAACTTTTAGTGCTGTCACTACTGAATGACATGCATACTGCAAAGACACACTGCAGCACTGAGCACAACTTACACTGCAGCCCAATAAATCCAGCATACTTCACACTGCAGCTGCATTACACACATCGCATTGCACCCAGCACACATCATGATGCAGCAAATTTCACCCGACACATCTCATGCTGCACTACTTTAATGAAATGATTGTCATAGAAAACAGTTATATTGATACATCTATTGTAAGTATTATGCTTAAAGTGGCATTTAACTCGGGAGTTAAATTCTAAAAATGCATTCAAGTACCTTAACTATTAACAAAAATGTATCTTATTTGTGTATCACTCGGCTGTAGATCCTCAAATCATCTCTGAATTGGTGCTGACACTGTGCTTTCTTCTGGAGGGTGGATGCTTCTGTTCCCCATGGTCCTTGTGTGTGTTGTAAAGCTCCCTCCTGTGATGCACTACAATCTCAGGTTTAGTTTACTAATTTGTGTTGAAATTGTAGTACCATCACAGGAGTGAGCTTGGAGAGGTGGCTACTTTACAACACACACAGGGACCATGGCATACAAAAGTAGTCACCCACCAGAAGGAAGGACAGCGTCAGCACCATCTCAGAGATGATTTGAGGATCTACAGCCGAGTGATACACAAATAAGATACATTTTTAGGGTAGTTGAATACATAGTTAGGGTAGTTAAATACATTTTTAAAATGTAACGCCTGAGTTTAGTGTCACTTTTAAGGGTTAGGTCCCTATACAGTCCTGGAGGTTGTGCACCACCATAATGCTTGCAATGCTGAACGGTCATTGGTCAGCACACCCATGTAACTGCACTGAGCAATAGCACTCTTTTATGATGGGGTCTAAATGCTGTATGGAGTGTGCAGGACTTCTTGGATTTGCAGACTGTAACACTGTATGGCATGGGTGGTGGGAGTATGTCATCTGAATTGTTAAGTGCTGCGGGGGATGAGGTGGTGGGGTGAGTAATATGGATTAATTCACCTTTTCACTTTTTGTAAAAAGGTAAACTAACCCTTTAACCACTTCCCGGCCGGCCGGGAGCTCTCTAGATCTGAGCGGGTGTCTTTAGACGTCACACCCCAGCGGCCCAATGGATATGATGTATGATGACAACTTAAAAGCATCATATCTTTATTGCTTTGCTGTTCGTATGTTTGAAATAGGGGTATAGTGTCTATGTCCTTAGTGGTTTGACTTTGATTTATGAGGCAGGTGGGTGGCCACAGCATCCAAGGTTGCTAAGAGCTCTTAGCAACTTGTGACATTCTGTGCACCTCCCCACACAGCTCACTGAGGCCAAGAGCTTTGGGCACTGCTGTTATCCAACAACTCCAGGTGTGTCAAGTAGTATGTCCCCAGCCAGGTACTGTGGTTGATCCCTATGGCACAGCAGAACACTGAACATCTGCCCTGAGATCTTTGGAAGCAAGTTAAGAGTTTAAGAGACAGAAGAGTATTCAGTCGATTCTATTACAGGGTGCCTACCAAGAGTTGTTTTAAATGCCAAAGCAATGTTATGTGGTCAGGTTCTTGGCCAGCTGATACATGTTATAAAGTATGACTATAAATTATTTTTGCATCAACCCACTTGGAAACAGAACAATTTGGCTACTTACCCACAACTGAAAGGATAACAACCACAAAATCGAAGATATTCCAGCCAATGGTGAAATAGTAGTACCTGAGAGCCAGGATTTTGAATGTACATTCACCACTAAAAATGACCACAAACGCCAGGTTAATATTGTACAGTAAATCCTCGACATCTTCAGACTGCTCATCAGTTTCCACCATCATAGTGACCATGTTAAGGCATATGAGTACCATGATAATAATATCAAAGGCTTGCTTCGTCACCACGTCAAAGAAAAATCCTTGAAATTTGTTCTGCAAAATAAAGACATTTAAGTTTCAGCTCTCAAAAGTGCTCTCAAAGTATCTCAAAGTATGAAAAATCTACAGTGACAAGCTGACTTGAAAATTCGGTCCTTAGACGAAACATCTATTATTTATATGATATCATGAATAGTAAAGGAGAAGTGCAGTTAGGGTACTCTTGTGTAGTGGTGTTACACTATTTAAGAGGGGATGTTTAAAAGTTTAAACAAAGAGAACCGCAATAGACCCCTTGAAAGAAGTTGTGGGGCCCCTGTTCTTTACAGTGTTGTGCAGCCTAAGGTTTGGCCATTTGAGTATAAGGGAGCTTGTAAAACACCAATAGAGATAATCATTAAAATGTAAATTCTATTAAGTAAAAAAGGAAATGAATAGTGATGGGAAAGGGGGATAGCTTATGATAATTTTAGGGGGCCGACTAAAAATACACAACTTTATTTTCAGAATTTAGGAGCATTTCTAGTTTACTTTTTTGGTGTTTTCCCCATTTGGGTAGCAGGCATGAAAGAGAAACCATTTTCTCGTTTATTTAATAAAAATAATAATAGGCTAATGGCCAATGACCTTTGTCTGTTAATGTGATAAAAATGTTATAGTTTATACTATGGTTTGTAATTAATGTAATGTGTGTGCCCTTTACATTGTTTGTGCACATTGTACATTAAAGGAGATATATGAGGTGAGTAAAAATCACTCATCCTCATAGTTCGAGCCGACGTGTGACAATGAAATTGTCACACGTCGGCTCAATAGATCGGGAAGTGAGCGAACACATACCGTAGCTCGTTCACTTCTTGATCATCTCCCTGCAGAGGGCCGTGACTGTCACTCACGGCTCCATGCAGAGAGCCGTGACTGTCACTCACGGCTCCCTGCAGGGATTCTCCCCTCCCCGCTCCGATCCTCCAGCACTGACTGGAGGAACGGACGGGGGAGGAACAGAGGGGTACAGCTGGCTCTGCCTCTAGATAGGCAGAGCATGCTGTCACTCACGTTGCTGGGTGGATCTCGACAGTAATGTCGTGATCTGTCATGGCTGCAGCGGTCACAGTATACCGCGAGCTGTAGCTCGCGATATACTGAACTTTGGGTCACGGGAGGTCGCTAGTATATGTCCACCCGTGACATTTAAGAGAACTATGGGGGAAAACACTTATTCCATAGTTCTCTTTTAATGTAAAGGAATCCACAGTGATGCCTTACTGTTACTCTCAGCCTGTTTAGTCTGATTGAAAACAACATGTTCATTATGTAGCTTATCATGTCATCTCACCAGCTCTTCTGAGGAGATGGTGAGTGACAGATTTCCAGACATTCATGTGAACAAGAACCGACATATCTCTATGTGAAATATAAATCATTGCAACGGAGCAGCCAGGAAGGAAATTTTCAAAGCCAAAAATAGCTTTAGAATTCCTAACTCTGCTGGAAAAAAAGCAATCATGAAGTAGATATTAACATGCAGAGTTAGGGGAGGTTGCAAGACTGTAGAAAGCAATACAAATGCATACCTGTATACCTATATAATAATAAGTTGCAGCTTCATTTAATGACATACGCAATACTATGGAAATTCTGTCACATCCATATTGTTTGAAAACAACATAAATAGTTGTGTCCATTAATTTTTACCTGGGGCCTTGGGATTGGCTTCTGGGGCTTTTTCGAACCCAATTTCTTCATAGCATTGTAGTATTTTTTTTGCTCTTCCGTCATAAAAATATCTTGGCCTCCTAAGTAAAATGATGAAACAACAACAATTATTCTTTTTGCTATAAAAAGTAGCACATTAATATCATGCACAGTACAGAAGATCAAACAATTGTCAGAAGTTCTCACCCTTCCCCACTCTACTAAAAACATGTTTTTATTTTTGCCTGTGGCCTTATTGGATTGGAAATATCCTAATACTTACTGCCCTGACAGGATGTGAGGATAAAGCTGCCCAACAGGGACACAAACAGTAATACAAAATTAAATAAAATGCTGGGTTGTAAGGTCTTGGCTAAGGTCTACTGTGGTCTATATATCCTATTTCAAGTATAGCATTACTGTTCTTAAAATACTATAGCTATGACCTCAAAACTTTCCAACAAAAAGCAATATCATCACTAACCTGCAACCGTAAGCATTTAAGTATATGCTTTAAAGCAGTGGTTCTCAACCTTTGTAGGGCCGGGACCCCTTGGTAACATTTGCCAAGTTGTGGTGACCCCCAACAGTAAAATTTAGGGATGCACCAATACTAGTATCTGTGTGGGCTCTCAGGAGGCTAGTGGGACTCTCTGGCGGCGTCCAGTACGGGCTCTGTAGTGCCTAGTTGTGGGCTCTATGGTGATTAAGCACTCACCTTCCCTCACTCCTGCCTGCTCCCCTCTCTCTGATCCTCTCCGGCCGCTGCTGCTGCTGCAGCGCCACCTAGGAGAACTGACGCTGCCACGCTAGGAGGAGGCTGAGGAGCCTCTTACCTAGAGCAGCACAAGGCACGTGGGGACCCCCTCAACTGTGGGTTGCGACCCACTTTTGGGTCCCGACCCACAGGTTGAGAACCACTGCTTTAAAGGATAATTATTAGCACTTACATATTATAATAAAAGTAGGAATCAGGCACCTTGTTCAATATCTCGGCTTTTGGCTACATCAGTGACACCTGTCAAGGTCAGTTAACGTAAACTGTGCCTAGACAGAACAAGTACTTAAAACAAGTCCTTATGCATCTCTGTAGCTATAGGCATTGTGGAGAGATTCATCTTCAACGTTCACCCGTACAGCTCCCGAACTTGGCGAGCAGCTCAGTCGAGCCGAACGCATATGATTTGGCTTGGCTGAGCCGCGCTGAAAGCCGAAGCTGGCTGAGCGGCCGGCCGACAGCCTGCTTCTGACAGCTGTGCGGAGCCAGCTGTGATCTTACGGCTGGCTCTGGCCACTTGCAGAGAGATCAGCGTCCCTGCTTACTAGCTAACCAGGGACACTGATCTCCAGACAGCAAACTCTCCCTGGCGCTTCGGGAGTCTCCCGCTCCCAGCCGCCAAGCAGAGAAACACTGCTTTTTCTTTGTTTTTCTTATTCTGACACGGAGCCGTGTCAGAATAGAAAAAAAAAATGTGGCCATAGGAATGCATTGCTAGATTCCTATTGGCTATTTCAATTTGCAACAGCCAATAGCAAACTAGCATTGCATTCCTATGGCCAAATGATTAATCTTTTTCTATTCTGACACGGCGCCGTGTCAGAATAAGAAAAAAAAAGCAGTGTTTCTCTCCTTGGCGGACGGGAGCGGGAGACTCCCGGAGCGCCCGAGAGAGTTAGGCTTTTTTTTTGCTTTTTTTGACGGCAGCAGAACCGCCGGCCAATAGAAAACTGTTGGGCGGAGCTAGCTGTCATTGCTAGCTCCACACAATCGTTTTCTATTTTTATTTTTCTACTTTTTTAACTGTTCCGAGCAGAGACTGAGCAGGCTCGGCGGCATTCGGCTATTCACTCACTGCTGTTCGGCATCTATGAGAATAGACCGAACAGCAGCGAGTAGCCTGCCGGAGGTTCGGCTCAGCCGATCCAGATGCTGGATCGGCTGAGTCGAACTCCTTCTGCACTTTGGGTCGGCCGAACATGCGGAGCATGTTCGTCCGACCCGAAGCCACGCAAAGCCACCCGATGTACGGCTGATTTCAGCCGATATACAGCTCAAATCAGCCGTACCAGCCTGAAGTGAATCACTTTACTTCAGGTCAGTCTTTCACTCTGCTGCCTGTGGCAGCTTAGTGAATAGACCCCTATGTCTCTCTCTGTTGGAAGAGCCTGCTGCTAGGTAAAAAGGCTGACTGCTCACAGAACACTAAAAAGTGTTGTCAATTGTTTTTCAGGAAACCCAATAGGGTGCACCCTGTTGTTCAAGAACTAACCGGAGTCAAGTTAGTTGCTTGGACAAGCAGATTTTTTTGTTTGTATTATACTATGGACTTGCTGTGCACAGCCCTGCTTCATTGAAAATGTGTTTTTGGTTAGTATTCGTTTATTGAATATGTAGAAATGCACTTAGGAGTGACCACTCTGACACCTGGTCACAAATGCTGTAGAAATAGGTACACAGAGCCAAAGCTAGACGGCAGTGTTTCCTGCATTCCGCTGGCCTTCATTCTGTAACAGACATTCATTCCCAGGGCAAAAAACAACCACGAAAGACCTTGTCAGACAGGATATCAGAATTCCTTATGGCCATGTGTGTTACTAGACTGGTTGTTTCTGTCTTACTGTTTTCTACATAATTACAAATGCAAGAGCATATGCAATTGGTTTGCATCTCCTCGAGATCATCAATACCCTGTAAAGATTACTTACTATAAAAGCACTTTCATGAATGCAAAAACATGATGTTTGGATTCAGAGACAATCTTTAAAAGATGTGCACACATCCTTTTTTAAGGACAACTAAAGCAAGATGCATATGTTTAGATTTAGAGATTTAACTTGAAAAATGACTCTTTTTACCTGCAATAGTGCATGTGCTAAAACTTTTGCACAGACTTTACAGAGGCCATGACTGTAAAGAACTGCATTATGTGGAATGTCTGCATTCAATAACAAAGAACAAGCTGTTTGCTTTGCATATTCATGGATAAATTATTTTATTCTTCTGGATTTTTTTCTGTAATGATTGGCTATCTGGCTCCATCAAGTTTTGAAATGACCTAACTAGCGTTTCCAACAGCTTGGAGGGGTCCAGATTGGCATGATTACTCTAAACTGTATTTTTCCTCTTATTGTACTCTTTGCCAGCAGTAACAAATTATGAAGTTTTCCTTTCAAGATTCTTAGTGACCTGACACAAATAACTTTAGAGAGATGTTCTTATGCACCAGTTGCTATGGTTGCGGTAATGAATTGGAATGGACTGAGATGTTTCATGGTAAATAATAAAACATTTCTACATATGCATTTAACTATGTAAATTCAGTAGGTCTAGTACAGGAGAACATTTCTCAGACATCTGGAAGAAAACAGATTTAACTAAGCAAACACTAAGGGATCAAGATCAAGAGCAATTATGTTTAAGCTGTGATTACTCTTGATGGAGAAGTCTCTTCTACCGTCACAAACCTCAGGAAATCCAGAGCATGTTGCTCTGCAGAGAGACACTGTATGGTAGCAGCTTATAAAAAAAAAAATATTTTTCTTTTCTTAGGAGAGGGTCCTAAACACAAGTTCCATTTCCATTATAGAAAGGAAAATGTGATGCATATTTAGTGTCACACAAGCTGAACTTTATTTTTGAGTGTTATGTTCAATCGCTGTGAATAAGCTGCCTAACAGACAGCAAAAGCAAGGCTGCTGCCATTACAGAAACATATATCTTTAAATATATACATAATAATGAAGAAGTGTGCCACAGAAACACTTTGGCTCAGATACTTATCTTCTTCTTTTGTTGATTGAAGTTGTCAATAATCACACCAATAAAAAGGTTCAGGGTGAAGAAAGATCCAAATATGATAAAAACAACGAAATATAGGTACATGTACTTATTAATTTCATAAATTGGCTGCTGTTCAGTCTAGGGAACAAAGAACAGAGAACAGTAATTACAGTTATAGCAAAGAACATTGTACAACACACATTACAAAGAAGAAGCTACTACACTGTGTAATTCACAAAATGTACTCTACAATCTTACAAATATATTGCCGTCCCTTAAAATTAAGTATCTCTGTGTTTATTTGGCAGGGTATACAGCATCACATCAGAAGTACAAGTGTTATACAATCAATCAACCACAAAGATTGAGCTTGATTTACTAAAGAAATAGACACTGTTTACTTTGTATGTTAATTGCTATGTTGAAGCTTTGATCTCTTTGAATATCCAATCATGTGCAAGGGAAATTAAGAAAAAAAGGTTTCAATATTTTGTTGAAGTGAACACCTTATTTAATAAGCTATGCAAATTTTACCTTTACAAACTGAACCTCTACTCCTTTAGTACATTTACACCTTTAGCTCTATTGGTTATATAAGTAGATTGACATAATTGCAGTGACAGTAAGGAACAGTACTGTACTCTACTGTACCATCAATAAGCAGAAGCAGTCTGTGTATGTACTGTAAATATGGACTTAGCAAAGGTATTTGACACAGTCCCCCACATGCGGCTAATGTATTAGTTAAGGTCAGTAGGTATAGAGTATTCGATTTATAATTGGATAGAAAACTGGCTTAAAGACCGTATTCAGAGAGTGGTGATCAATGATTCATACTCTAAATGGTCTGAGGTTGTTAGTGGTGTCCCCCAAGGTTCAGTGTTGGACCCTTT
Source organism: Nanorana parkeri (assembly GCF_000935625.1). Taxonomy (NCBI): domain Eukaryota; kingdom Metazoa; phylum Chordata; class Amphibia; order Anura; family Dicroglossidae; genus Nanorana; species Nanorana parkeri. The sequence goes on from NW_017306389.1 coordinate 636,197, forward strand.
ACTGTTTAATCTATTTATAAATGACAAAGAGTTGGGGATTAAAAGTACTATTTCTGTGTTTGCAGATGACACCAAGTTATGTAGTGGAATACAGTCCTTACAGGATGTCTCCAACCTACAAGCAGATCTGAATGCACTGTGTGATTGGGCAACTATTTGGCAAATGAGGTTTAATGTTGATAAATGTAAAGTTATGTACTTAGGGACTAAAAACATGCGTGCGTCATACACTCTAGGGGGAGTATGTTTGGTTGAGTCAATGGTGGAGAAAGATCTGGGTGTTCTGGTAGATCATAGACTCAATAATAGCAAAGCATCTATGAGAATAGGCCGAACAGCAGCGAGTAGCCTGTCGGAGGTTCGGCTTAGCTGATCCAGATGAGGAGTCAAACTCCTTCTGCACTTGGGGTCGGCCGAACATGCAGAGCATGTTCGGCCGCCCCTAAGCCAGCCGAAGCCACCCGATGTATGGCTGATTTCAGCCGATATACGGCTGGAATCAGCCGTACCAGCCTGAAGTGAATAGCCGAACAGCGTTCTTCGCTTCGGCTCACTTCGCTTCGGGACGGTTAGTCACTCGGCTGCCTACGGCAGCTTAGTGAATAGACCCCTAAGTCTTCCAGATATCTGTTGAGGGAAACCTGTCTTTCTGGAGGTGCCAAACCTGAGCCAATGAGCTCATTTCAAGCCCCTAGAATACTGTTCTGTCATATAAACAACAGAAATTCCCAGCACCTCTGAAACATGTTTTTTTTTGAGCTATAAAAACCTGAGAGAGATTCTAACCCATTTCTCACTGGCTTGGAAACTAAAAAAAGGTTTTGGCTAAAGTTAACTTTTAACTTTTCTAGTTCCAAGCATGCAGGAGTAGATAGCATTATGTCAGAGTTGCAAATGGCTCACATTTTTTTAATTTCTGCTGTAATACACATACATATAAGAACATCATTGCAAGAACCTCGAAGTTCTTATTCTTTTTATTAGTTAATCATTTGTGAATCAGTAATTACTATGAGAAGTGAACCATATAATTCATAATTAGTCACATGTGTGAAATTAAATTCGTTTTTATGGCTAAGCTTTCCTGAAACTCTCAAGACAGCCCACTCTCCAGATTACATTATATCATCTGGAAAATGGATGCTGGTAATAAAAAACATATGCCAATTACAGGGACTGAAGCATTCAATATATATACAGCCCAGTCACCACATTGAATAAAATGACACAGGACCACCAAGAGCGAAGGAAAGACGGGCGGCAACAGAGAATTAATTGTATTACTAATGTTTTACATTCTCCAACACATTTCATGGTGCCACTAATACTTGTAAAGAAAAACAAAACGTAATTAAAAAAAATTCAAATAAGTTATTTGCAGCCAAAAAGTCACTGAATTTGAAACAAATTGGCTTTAATTATTATTATTATTATTATAACATAGTATTTATATAGCGCCAACAGTTTGCGCAGCGCTTTACAATATAAGGAAGACATTACAGTTACAATACCATTCAAGACAAGATGGTAAAGAGGGCCCTGCCCCTGAGGGCTTACAATCTAAAAGAGGAGGGAGAAATGATACATGAGGTAGCTGTGGTAATGAATTATGTGAGAATGTGAAGGTTCAGTGGTTAGGTTGAGGTGGGATAGGCTTCCTTGAAGAGATGAGTCTTTAGGGAACGCCTAAAGGCAGTCAAGGTGGGAGATAGACGGACAGGTAATGAATGCAGCTTCTCACATTTTAACAAGTGAAGACTACTTCCCAATTTCTAATAATGCAAACTGTTATACATGTTTATATTAGGTTAAAGAGGTTCTCAATTTCCAACAAGAAAACTGACAATATACCTGTCTACTCGTGCTGCAGCCAAGACGGTCAAGATTAGGTAAAGTTGAAAGCAATGGGGATGATTTGTTAAAGGATAAGTGAATGTTCACTTAGCTTAGTAAATAAGGTGAAGTTGTTTTCACGTTGAACACCAAGGGAGGCAGGATTTACCTTGCGCAAGACTGGATGACTGATGTGATCGTAGCTTCAATTTGTTCACAAGTGAACATTAATATAGCAAACTAAAGAATGTTTACTTCTTCAGTAAATCAATTTAAATTGTTGATCATGGATAGCACAGCAAAATGAGCCGCTCCAAGAACTCCAGTAACCAAAGAATGGATTTTACACAGGATCAGTTAATTGTAGGAATCTGTGCAAGCGTTAACACAGACCAGAAGTTTTCAGCTTTTTGGCTAAGGGCGGAAAACCCCTTAAAGACAGTGGTAGCCAGTCTCCCTCTCTGTTATGAATACTTTACTACTGCAGTACAGCTCATTTTTATCACACATTTTAGGTATTGGTTTAACCAATACAATGTGACTGGTCATGTCGCCCTGAGGAAGGGACCCTGCGCAGCCCCGAAACGTTGGCTCTATGGCACATGTGACGGATCAATAAAAGTGCTTATGCTTTTTGCACATTACAAGTGAGTGCTGATGACTTTTCTATCATTGATTGGACTGTGGCACAGCACCATCCGTGTCGTCACTTCGAGCACCAACGGATAGTTCTCATGGTTATAACGCAGTAGGGAGTGAAGGTGAATCACTGATGCTAGTTGGTTATGTTGGGGAACATGAATTTAATCATTACTTGCTGAGCATGGCCATAAACTGGTGGACTACTTTCGATATGCAATGGATGCTCTGGCCATCCTTTTTGAGACTGATGAGCACCATAAACAAACACTACTTTTTTTAGCAGTTTGGGCAGTTTTCAGTCTGCTTACACAGTGAAAATGATTTTTATTTCTATAGAACTTTAACTTGTATCAGAGAATTTTAGGATGACCATACATGTTCATGCACTGAGCACCCCTAAGGTCTGGTGGTTACGTTTGCACGCATGGCTCATGCTCTTAAGACTATGAGTAGGCTAAAGGATAACTGTAGTTTTGCAGCAAATTTTTAAGTTTTAGCTCTTTTATCTCCAAGAACAGCATGAAGCATTAGATATATACTGTAACCCTTAGCTATACCTTTTCTTTCCTTGTGCTTTAAAAGCTGTAATTGAAGGCATGGACCAGTGTAAATACTGCTTTGTGTATATTCAGGCTGTCTGTAGTCTGCTCTGTACAGTAAAGAGAGCAACATGACTGCAGACAAGGGGGCTTAAAGAAGAACTATGAAGTGAGTGAAAATCCTCATAGTTCGAGCCGATGTGTGACAATTAAACTGTCACACGTCGGCTCAATAGATCAGTAAGTGAGCGAACACATACAGTCGCTCGCTCACTTCTCGATCATGTCCCTGCAGAGAGCCGTGACTGTCAGTCACTGCTCCCTGCAGGAATTCCCCCCTCCCCTCTCCGATCCACCAGTGCTGACTGGAGGAATGGACGGGGAAGGGGCCAGCACAGCTGGCTCTGCCTACAGATAGGCAGAGCCAGCTGTCATTCACGCAGCTGGGTGGATCTCGACAGTAATGTCAGGATCCGTCCTGGCTGCGGCGGTCTCAGTATACCGTGAGATATAACTCACGATATACTGAGCTTTGGGTCACGAGAGGACGCTAGTATATGTCCTCCCATGACCCTTAAGAGAACTATGGGGAAAATACTTACCCCATAGTTCTCTTTTAAGGTATATTTCAATGTTTGCAGCCAAATGTTCCTATTCACATAGCATTAACTAAAAAAAAATTATAAAATGCTTCTTGCAGTTTAAATTGCTTTTACTTGAGTTAGGGTTTCTTGGCTTCCTAAGGGTTAAAATTTCTACTTGCTTCCTTCTTTTGTAATGTTAGGAAGGGCTGAGAGGGGTTAAAGGATTACAACCCTGGCATCTCCATGGTATGTTAATAAAGTTAATGAGAGAAACACAATTCTCAAATTTCTTTCTATAAGGACAGATGACTGTAAAGGCGCTCAGAAAAAACTGGAATCGGTCATCTTGCTTGCTGCAACAAAACATGTAAATGGTATAAAATATTATTTTTCGGTATGCTGTGTGAATGGGAACACATAACAAACATATAGAGGGGATTTCTCAAACTTGACTGCAAATGTGGAATTACAATTATAATAAAAGTATAAAAAATGGGCAAACAAGAGCATTTCTTATTGCCCTAGCAATCACTAATGTCCACCTATCATTGCTGCAGTAAAGTGTTAAAAATGAAATAAGGACACTGGTTGGCTCCAATTGGCAAAATTACACTTTCTTGTCAACATACTTTACATATATAAGCCCCCCAATGAAGTAGAGACTTTTCACTTTTCATAGTGAATGCTATTTATCGTAATGAATAAGGTGGACCTGCATTGTCTTCAATCATCCAATTCAACCTATTGTATATGATTGGATACACAAAGTAAACACATCTTTACCATATTAACTAAACCACATAAACATTTACTTTGCAAAGTGGAGGTATTCTCAAGTAGACTGAACTGGAGAAACATATCACAAACTACTGGAAGGAGCCCCCCCTTCGCTCATGCACCATAGTGCACCAAACAGCTAACTGAGGAAAGTCTACCATATAGAGGTATCAGTTTACCAGTATCCTCAGACTAATATTGAGAAATTAAACTTGTTCTGCAAAGTCAAAGTATACATTACTTACTGATGATCGAGAATCCACAGCTGCATACATGATATCCATCCACCCTTTAAATGTTGCCTGCAGGAAACAAAGTACTCAGTAAATTGTAAAGCAGTTCTTGTTTTCATTGTAGTGGAATGGCGAGAACTATATTGTGTTTATTAAATTAAAACATGTATACTTTGTTGTGTACCGTGAAGATTGGCGCCAGCATATTTGACATGAGATTTGGCCCTACGCAGGAAATCACATCACAACAAACGTACATTAGCATTTAATATTCAGTTTACACAGTGTGTGTGTTTGGTTTTTCACAAAAAGCCATTTGTGCAATGCCTCCTTCAAGAGGAAACAGCTGTGTCCCCCACGAGGGAGAAGCACAGAACAATAAGGAAATAAAATACACTGTCCAATTGCCAGTGAAGTATCTCCATGTCTGCACATTACATATTGCAGTAATTAGCACCGTTTCTGTGTATATGTAAATATTGCATTGCTAGGATTCTAGGAGCAAGGCTCAGCTCTGGCTAAAAAACCCAGCAACAAAATGATCAGACCGTCACACTCCTACATCACTCTAAAACTCTGAGTGGTAAAGCAAAAGAATGCAAGATAAAGCCTCTTTACAAAAGGCAATATGAGATTGATTGATGGAGAAGGTACATTTCTGAAAGTACAAAACTGATTAAGAGTCTGAGAATAATTTCTGCAAAACAGATATAGCTAAATATTTACAAAATAAAACTGTTTATAAAATATATAGCGCATATACCATGTTGGTCTTCCAGCACTGAAGTTTGTATGTCCCTATCTGCCTCCTGTATATTTCTAATGGACAGTAAGGCTGCTGATCATAGTATTGGAGCAAAAGGAATATATTGGGGGAAATACTTTGCTATGATCAAGGCAAGGCATTATGGTATGGCTGTGGTTGTTCTTAATAGAGAAGGCAGCTGACTTCAAAGGGGTCTCTCAAAGTATCTACAAACTTGGGGAAGCCAGAGAATGTTGGTCTGAAGAGAGAGAGACACTGTGTAGCAGCAGTTTTGCAAGTAAGAGCTGTTATTGCTTGGATTTGGACATGAGGTCTATTACCTTACTAGAAAGTGACTTGATGTGTAGTTAGAGCTGGACGGGCAAAGCTTTTTTTAATGTGTTATGTTTTATTGCTCTGGGCAGGCTGCTTACGTTATTTAATGCTGTTTATGCTTTTCAGATGCTAGAAGTTCAATAAAGTTGGCTGTGGCCCGTCTGAGACCTAATCTGCTGCGTAAAACCTTCTTCGGAGGCTGTCTACTCCAAGATATGTGAGAGCAAGGCTGCTGTCATTACAATAGGTATGCATCAAGGTTTACGGGGGTAAACACACAGAGGGGAATTTATCAAAATTGGAGCAGTAAAAATCTGGAGCAGTTGCCCAGGGCAACCAATCAGCTTCTCTCTTCAATTTGTTCAGTTAAGATTTGAAAATGAAAGAGAGAAGCTGATTGGTTGCCATGCAAACCTGCTCCAGGTTTTGTCTGCTCCAATTTTGATACATTTCCCTCTTAGGATTTAATGGGGCTTGAAATACAGAAAGGTTAATTAAAGCTCAAGGCTTGGTTATCTTCATGTGTTTGGAACTGATGGATGTTTGTAGATATTTGGGTAGAGCAGGGCCATTAAAAGATGGGGCTTAAAGAAGCAACACTTTTTAAGTTTGAAACATTCTGAGCAAAGGACAAAGTTGATTCTTGTTTTTTTTTCATGCAATGCTCCAGTTTTTAAGAATACAGATTTCCATTCTACCTGAGGAAAAAAAACTCCTTTCTAGGCAGACAGTAAATGCATTTTCTATTCTACAATCAGTTGGCATCAGGAAACGTACAGAACAAATCTTTAATTTTGGTTTCTATAGTTGCCTCTCCAATCAATCAGTTTTTTTTTTCCCCTGAAAAAAACAGTTCTGATTAAACACAGTGCAAATAAAACTGTTCTTTCAATGTCTTTTGTAATTCCACCTACAGCTTCATACTCAAATAAAACAAAATTAATTTCTTCCTTTCTGTACCATAAAAAAACAATTACATTGATCATAATATTTTGGTGTTTAAGAATATTAATTTAATTGTCTAAAATAAATCTTTGGAACTTGTGGTTATTGAACAGTGGTAATCCTGTGAGGGTGACTGGGTATAGCACACCTAAAAATGATTTTAGCACCCCCATCACCAGCAACAATATTGCCATATATTGAAGAGTCTGCTTTCCCCCTTTTCTTTTTTCCAAAAATATTTAATTGAGCAAAAGAGAACATGACAAGGGTAATATTCAGCGGTTATGTAATACAGCATTTAGTCTGTATAGGTATTGTAAAGATACAAAACATACAACATATAACTATCACCAGGTATGAAGACTGCTCGATCGCTCTAGCAAAAAACGAGATTGGGGGAGTAGCATCGATATAAGTAGGATGAAGAAGAAAATTAAGGTCTGGAGTTGTTCCTTTTATCAAGCACATTCTCATGATGTTCGCTGTCCTTGAGGTTGGCCGTCTATATCGAGAGGCAATCAATTGTATTTAAGCTGGTGCATACACTCCCAATTGTCATTGTCAAAACCATCCAGGTTCAACTAAAGAATCGGTTGTGGTATACCTATAATAACCTGCGCTACAATAAATCATTTAATATACATTCTAAACATAAATTAACACTTATTTGCAGCCTCACCTCTTTGATTAGCCTCAAACCGGTAACCGTATCACATGTCGGTCTCCCCTCTCAGGCGTATCAACAATGAGCGATATATGGGTACAGTAAAGATTCATTACCCTAGGGGAGTGCACAAAGCACTGGTTCAATCTGCAGAAAGCGATGATTTGAAATCTTGGACATCATCTTCTAGCAAAACCTTTGTATGTGACTACTTAGTCAGGAAGGGCTCATCTGCCAGGGGGCCCGTAACTCTTTTTCCAAGTACCATGTGGAATACCCAAAGGGAAGTACTATCTCTTGTAATTTGGAGTCTTGGAAATGATATAAAATAAAAGGGCTCCAACTGGTACAAAATTGTTTTGTATAGATGTCTTCAACCATTCTTGCCACATTATGGTTGTTACCACTAATATAAAGATGGTGGTTCCCAGTAGCTGAATAGACAAAGCCAGGGATCAGTAGGTAATGGTATACCTAGAAGCTTGGTGAGAAATGCTAAGACCGTTTCCCTATAGGATGAAATTGGTGTACAGCTCCACAAGCAATGATAGAGATTCACCCCTGATAGGTTACACTGCGGGCAATCTATTAAATGAGGCCTTTGAGCGTTTATTTTATGAAAATAGTAAAAGGCATAGTAAGCTTTATGCATAATGTGGAATTGATTCTCCCACCAGGTTTCATTAAGAGTAAAACTTCTGACATTATGGTATCCTTGAAAGTTGTGTACCATTTATTATTTGACAATTTAGATGATTTAGGGAGATAGGTGGGGCTTAGATCGTAGAAATAGAATATTGTTTAGAAACTATTAGAGAGTCTAAGCTGGTAGGTTTAAGTAAGTAGTTTGGATTTTGGGTTTCGCTCTTCCAGTAAAGGGTAAGTTGGGAATAATATAGAAAGTGATTCTTCAAAACCATGTAGTGGTGGCTATAACCCTTTAAAAGCAATGTTAGACGGAATTTCACTTATCTGCGGCCTGCTGAGTAATTATGTGGCTCCCAACACTTAGCCAGCAGGCTGCTGGGGCTTAGGGCTGTTCACACCTGGTGGACTAATATGCCCTAGAAAATAAGACCAGCTAAGCTCAGATGCAGAAAAAGCTTCCTCCATATGAGCCAGTTCCCTGAATGCTCCAGGTCAGCATAAGTTGGGAGGAACATTCACTTCCCTCAGACTCAGCCAATTATGCTATGTCTGTGCTATAGCAGCCCCTCCTTTCCCTGCCACCTCGACTCCAGTAACAGTCCCACCAGGGAGAATAGACAGGTGCCCAGTCCAGCTTCCCAGTCTCCTAGACAACACATGCCAGAATATGAGGGGTGGAGATGTACCAGTCTAGATGGCACTCATTACAATTTGGCTAGGACCTTGAATGCTAGCTTGGCAGAAACTTGGCAGCAACTTTGGCTCAAATTTGTTGAAAGCCCTCCATAGTTTTAGTGCTTTTGAGTTCAGCCTTACATTTGGAAACATAATTATGAGCCGTGTCCTTGGATGGGAAATTAAGTTGCAAGTAGATAAAAGAAATTAACTTAGGGGAAAGAGGGGTATGGTAGTGGGATTCCTGTTGGCTAGCAGCAATGAGAGACAAATTCTAATCTGCATATATCAGAACATTTCCAAATGGAAAGCTTACATTTTTTTCCTGATCTCTGACAAGCATTAAATGGAGTTGCCATTGACAAAAGAGTAAACATATTGAACATATACGAGCTACACCAGTTAAAGGCACTGGGTGACTCCAAGCTGGGTAAAAATACAGGGTTACCTAGGAGTGGCTTAAGTGTAAGTGTTAATTAATCTAAAAGATTTAGTGGTGTCCCAAATGGCCAAACTGTGATGCATCAAGGGGCTTATAGAGTGAGGCCTTCAATAAGTCAGAAACAAAGGGAGTGCTCAGGGATACACAGATGAGCAACAGTGGGCCTCTAGGTTTATCCACAGGCAAACCTCCCTAAAAAACGAAGAGAGAAATAGATAGAAATAAAGTAACTATTGCCACAATAAAGCCAATGCTCTGGGTCATAGTATACCACATGTTACACAGAAGAAATGCAGACAATCTACTAGCAAAGATACAAATAGAGCGAAGGAAGGCCATACCATCCATACTAGGAACACACTCCTACCTCATAATTAATTCTACAAAATAAATGTGCCCTGACACAGGTGAATGCTATGCCCTCTGTCTCTGCCAACATACTTGACTAATTGGGCCTAATTTACCTAAGGATATGGGCATACACTGGCACATCAATCGTGCTTAGTCAACTAAATTGTATCCTGGCATTATTTATTATGCACCTGCCTGCAATGCCATGCACATGCATGCCATAGTATATATACGCTGAATCTACTAACAATGTGTGTTTTAAATGCATGCCAGCTAAGCCGTAGCATATCTAAAATAAAAATGTAATTTTCTCTAACTTTTTTGGGTCTATGCAATAATTATCCATAACATGTAGGAAAAAAACTGCAATAAAACGATTCTGTCAAGTTAAAAATAACAAATCAAAAGTCCCTACAATAGGAGAGCTTTTATATTAATCTTTCCAAGGGCCTGTGTCTCCTACCTTCCCTGCCTCCTCAGCGTTTGACACATCCAAGAGTGACGGATGCCTGTGTCCCCTTGCTGTAAGAATCAAGGTGTGGACTGGGTTATATTATCTCCCAATTAATGGTCACAGCATATCTTTAAATGAAAAAGATTAATTCATCCAAACTTCACTTATTACATGTTGCTATGGGATCTCAAGATACTAAAAGCCTTCCGCTGATACAGTCCGCACCATCCTTTCTATATTTAAATCTGAAAAATGTTGCTGTTACAGTTATCTCTCACCCCCCTAGCGTGACATCTCAGGACTCCAGGTGGGAGGAAGATCAGAACATGATGACCTGATCTGAGTGGGTTTTCTGTTGACTTTGTCAATATCAGTTTGTTCCCTGCTGCACACATTGAACAATGAAAAACATCCACTATTTCTTTATGTTCTACCAAAAAAATCAGTGACACAACCCTTCTGAACCATGTGTTCTAACATAATGGATGTCACCTTTGACTAAGGGGTCTATTCACTAAGTAGCCGTAGGCAGCCGAGTGAATGACCGACCTGAAGTGAAGTGAGCCGAACACTGTTAGGCTATTCACTTCAGGCTGGTACGGCTGATTTCAGCCGTACAACGGCTGAAATCAGCCGTACATCGGCTTGCTTCACATGGCTTCGGGTCGGCCGAACATGCTCAGCATGTTCAGCTGACCCGAAGTGCAGAAGGAGTTCGACTCAGCCGATCCAACATCTGGATCGGTTGAGCCGACCCTCCGGCAGGCTACTCACTGCTGTTCGTTCTATTCTCATAGATGCCGAACAGCAGTGAGTGAATAGCTGAATGCCGCTGAGCGGTCCCTCAGAGGTACCGAGCAGAACAGAAAAAGAGTTAAAAAAAGTTTTAAAAAGTACATAGAAAACAATTGTGCAGAGCTAGCAGTGACAGCTAGCTCCGCCCAATAGTTTCCTATTGTCCGCCTGCTCTGCTGCCATCAAAAAAAAAACTCTCTGGAGCGCTCTGGAGGCCTCCCAATCCCGGCCTCCCAGGAGAGAAACACTGCTGTGTCTTTCTTTTTCTTTATTCCAACGATGTCAGAATAGAGAGAAAAAAAATTCCCATTGAAATACATTGCTACATTACTATTGGCTATTTCAATTTGCAAATGCCAATAGTAAACTAGCATTGTACCCGCCCTCTGCTGATGGACCTGATGGAGAACTGCAGCAGAGGGCAAATTGAAATAGCTAATAGTAATGTAGCAATGTATTTCAATGGGAATTTTTTTTTCTATTCTGACATCGCTTCGTGTCAGAATAAAGAAAAAGAAAGACACAGCAGTGTTTCTCTCCTTGGCGGCCGGGAGCAGGAGACTACCGGGGTGCCAGGGAGAGTTAGCTGTTTGGAGATCAGTGTCCCTGGCTAGCAGGTAATCAGGGACGCTGATCTCTCTGCAAGTGGCCGGAGATCACGGCTGGCTCCGCCCAGCTGTCAGAAGCAGGCTGTCCCGAAGGGGTCCTGAGGCTGAAGGTAGCCGAAGGATCGGCCGAAGCTACGGCTAGAACCTTCGGCAGCTTAGTGAACAGACCCCTAAGTTTGCAATGCGGAGTTTACAAAAAAATTTGGCAAGAGGATATGGCTGGTAAAAATGTAAAAGTAACATATTAAAAAAAGGCAGTAGAGCCAAAACTGATAATTCAGTTTTTAGTTTCTGGCAGGTCCAATCACCCTTCAGGTGCATACATGTTTCAGGGAGTCAGTGACGAAGTCACTTTATACTCAATTCTCATCCTTATGTTATGGAGCAAGAAGTAAGGGTTAAATTCCAAGGCATAAATAGGGTGGCACAGCTGAGAGCTCCAGTGGGCATAACTTGAAGTCCATGAGAGTTACAAGATGTCAGCTAGTGAATTAGCGCCACTAAACTCTGAAGTTTAAAGCACACCCATTCTTTGCCTGCGATCCCTGGAAGGAGTTATGGCAATAAAAATCTGGGATGGATTTGAGCATTTCCATTCTCTATCCAAAATGTTAAAAGATAACTTTAAGCACATGCTGCAGTGCCTTGTTTAGGCTTGTTGACAGGATGGCTTGGTGTTCCTTAGGAGAAATGCACCAACATGAAAGCTAACCAAACTAAACCATGTTATGCACTCCCCTATGTCTAATGTATCAAGACTGTATGATTGTACAGGCATGGGCGACATAGACAGAGCAGACTTCCTTGTCCTGAAAGGCTAACTCAATTTTGGCTTTTTGGCCATCTATCTGGAACTCCTCCTAGTTAGTTCTCCGATATCTCCCACACACAGGTTTTCCTTATATGTATTTTGTCACTGCATTGCTATCCTCAGATTTCTGTTCTGCACATTGAAAGCCCTGAATTTAGCCATTTACAACTTAAAAATGAATGTTTAGTAATGACAATCTACAAACAGATACTTCTAGATAGTTGCCGGCTTATTTTTTTTGCATACTGTATTTTTCTTTTACTTCCCAGTCTTCTGACAGTGGCCATTTTAACTAAGGGCAGGTTACTAGATCTCCCTTTACTTCCTGGAACTCTGGCACATGTGACTATGAGCATGCACATCATCTCAGGGGAAAAAATGCCTTTCCCTGAGATCTTGTGAAATTACAGATGAGATTTCACACCAATGCTCTGCTGATGTAACCTTCCCAGGATTCAATACTTGGGCACAATTACATAATTTGTGCCAAAGTGGACCAGGAAGTGAGAAAAGTAATTGTAAGCAAAATAAAAATATGTTTGTTTAGCTAGTGAATGTAAGATAATTTCATTTCAGCATGCAGAGCTGTATGCTGATGTGATTTTTAGTCAAAAGGGGAAAAGGTCCATGTTAACTCTATTAGCTTTCAAGCTTCTCTGTTGATAGAACATTCTTCTATCAATCCTCCCTTTTCCAGTGCCAGTTCACAGGAACAAATTATGGTTCCCATTCATACAAAACAAAAATACCACCTTTTGAGAGAGAAGATGGTTAATGAAGATATGATTCAACCAATTTTGTTTGGATTGAGCCCAATGGCTTACTTTATTATAAATAGTATCAAAAATAATATAAACACGGCACCATCAACAAAAATCCTCCATTATAAAAGTTGACAACGTTGTCAATCACCTCACAAATAAAAACCAATAGAGCAGTCCACAACCATTCGTCTCATTCTCACTTTGAAAAGCTGATGGCCATCACCACTAATTGCTGGGAAGACTCCTTTTGTATTTAAGATGTTGTTATAATTCATAGAACGTAAGTATATTCCATATTAGAGTTTTGCTGTGAATAATTCCCACTTGCAGTATATAAAGATTGTGCAAAATCAGTGTAAGCCACGAGAAGTTTATTTTCGGAAAATATATAGTGCTTGCTGCTACTTAACCACTGTTATGCATCGTAGGTCTCATTGTAAGCAGCTTTTGATGCTTGTTCATGACTACAACTGCATAATGTATGCGATTGTTCAGATAACTATATAATTTCGAGTCTTCACTGACTATTATTACTACTGCATTGTCCTAATTCCAATATTCTGTACTATTGTATTCTGTGTATAACAAACAAAATAAAAAATTTGTTATTAAAAAAAAAAAAGATTGTGCAAAAAAAAAAGAAAGAAAGACAACAACAGATGAAAAAGAAGTTCCTTAATTGATGCTGTTCAGTTAATAAATACTGTTTTCGTATGGCAGTCTCACTCCATCTCTATTTATATCCACAACATGTAACACATCCAGCAACCACTAGATCATTGAAATGTCTTTCATCTATAGATTGAAACAATGTTGCACATCTTAGGGATGCTCTATTGGTTTTTATGTGAGGTGATTGACAACCTTGTCAACTATTATAATGGAGGATTTTTTGTAATGGTGCTATTTTTATATTATTTTTGATACTATTTATAATAAAGTAAGCCATTGGGCTCAATCTAAACAAAATTGGTTGAATCATAACTTCTTTAACCATCTTCTCTCTCAAAAGGTGGTATTTGAGTTCTGTAGACATGTGCGATTCGTTAAGTTCCGAATTGAAATTCGGACGAAATTCCGGACATTCTTACGTATCCAAATTCCAGATATAATGAATGCAAACTAATACGAATTTCTGATTACGAAATTCGTTAGCGGTAGTCTGGACGAAATTTTGTTTGTTGGATGAAATTTCGTTGCGACAAAATGACATTAGAAACATTTTTGAAGAATTTTTTAAGTCTGTAGAAGAGGAAAAAAAAAGCGTGAGGTTCCCCCCAATTCATACCAGACCTTTTAGGCCTTGTAGGAATGTTAGGAGGGACCCCCCAAGTTTAAACAAAAAAATAAGTGCGTGGGGTCCCCCTAACATTTCTCCCAGACCCTTGATCCAAGCACTGGCCCGGCAGGGCAGGAAAGGGGGGGGGGCGATCGAGCACCCCCTCCCTGCGCCTTTCCAGGCCACGTGCCCTCTGCATCGGGTGGGTGTCCCCATGCCGATGGGGACAAGCGCCTCTTCCCCACAACCCTGACCCGGTGGTTGTGGGGGTCTGCGGGCAAGGGGGCTTATTTAATTAAGGGGGCACCCAGAAGCCGCCTCCCCTTGTAAATGAGTAAGGGGTACTTGTACCCCTACCCATTCACTAAAGGGTTAAATAAAATAGTTATTAAAAAGTCCAGACTTTTGATAAAATCCTTTAATTGTAAAAAAAAACAAAGAGTAATTTTTTTACTATTCCTTTAATTAAAAAAAAAATAGCTCCATTGATGTAATCCAGCGTCAATCACGATGCACGTCCCCCGCCGAAATAAAAAAAAGTCCTGCGGCACGACGACCACCCGAACCCGACGAAAAGTCGCTGCAAAATGACATTCAGCCCGAATGTCAACAGATGGGCGGAGCTACATAGCTACATAGCATTCGGAAACTCCCGAATACTATTCATGAGTTTCAGAATGATATTCGGGTCTGTGAGCCGAGGTGCCATAATGCTTTTATATGACACCTCAGCTCACATAACTGCATGAATAGTAAAAGAAAACCTTATATACAATGGTCAGGCAAAGCAGTATTGATTTGGAAATCTTAAAATGTATTTCCACCTTTGCAGTCAAATTTGAGACAACCCCACTACACATCTATGTGTTCCCATTCACGCAGCATACCTAAAAATAATGTGAAAAAATCTTATCTGTTTCTTTGGAGCAGGTCATTGTGCAGACTGCAAGCTACTCTAAAAAAATTAAAAACCCTTTCCCATACAAAGACCAGGGAGATACTGAGTTTCCTCTCATTAACATACAATGCTTCTAGACCAGGAGTAGGCAAACTGCCTCTGGCAAGTCATGTCAAAAGTCTGGACTTTATAATAACTATTTGATTTAACCCTTTAGTGAATGGGTAGGGGTACAAGTAACCTTACTCATTCACATGGGGGGGCAGCATCTGGGCGCCCCCTTAATTAAAGGGGTACCCCGATGCAAATAAGCCCCCTTGTCTGCAGACCCCCCACAACCACTGGGTCAGGGTTGTGGGGAAGAGGCCCTTGTCCCCATTGGCATGGGGACACCCTCCCAATGCCGAGGGCACGTGTCCTGTTAAGGTGCAGGGGGGGTGCTCGATTGTCCCTCCCTTTCCTGCCCTGCCGGGCCAGTGCTTGGATCAAGGGTATGGTAGGAATGTTAGGGGAGACCCCCACGTCCCCCCCCATTTTTGGGGGCTGGGGTTCCCCCTTAAAATTTCTACCAGACCTAAAGGGCCTGGTAGGGATTTTGAGGGAACGCCCCACACTTTTCTTTTTTAGTTCAACTTGGGGGGTCCCTGCTAACATTCCTACCAGACCTAATGGGTCTGGTATGAATTGAGGGGGGGGGAACCTCATGCTTTTTTTCCCCTTCTTCTGCAGACTAAAAAAAAACATTTTTCCTAATGTAATTTTGCTGCAACGAAATTTCGTCCAACAAACGAAATTGCGTCCAGACTACCGCTAATGAATTTTGTCCGAATCCAAATCCCGAAACGAATTGAGTTTTGGACCCGAATCCCGAAAAACGAAATAACGCAAAATCCGAATCAAAACGAAACGAAAACAAATTTTTTGCCAGTGCACATGTCTAGTGTTCTGTATGCTTTCAAGTTATTGACCAATCCAGGGGAATTTGTATAGTTAACTGTACTATATAGTGGTTGTTTTTTACAATTTATTTGGTTCCCGGTAATACCAGCAAACTCAAACATTCATTGAGATGAGCCTGCGCAATACATACACTGTATATTCGAATAGCTATCTGGACTGTACAGTTAGCAGGAACATAACTGGGGTATTTAGCCACCTAAATTCCAAACAAATTTGAAGTTCCCAGCACCATTTTAATAGCTGGTTTCAGTGGCTGTAAGCAGGTTTGGCAGGTGCCCAGGAGCCGAAATATATCCAATGAAATCTACTTCTAAATCAAAGCCCCAACTGTGCCCAAAAAAAGATATGTTATGTTTTAGGAAAGACTTAGAGGGTGTAAAATCGACACAAAACAAAAACCTACAAAAAATACCAATCCCAACAGCAAAAAAGAATCTGGTTCTAAAAAGGTAAACACAGGATATATTTATCAGGTAAATTTTTAATTCAGAAAAAGCCCCTTTGAAACAGGGACTGTCTTGGAAAATACAGAACATATGAATAATATGTTTAAAAAAATCAAATTAATACTCACCACCTGAAGCAGAGCCAAGTATCCTGCACCAACATTGTCAAAGTTGACTTTTACTTTTGTCCAGTAGACTTCTGAGGAATTCATTGCCTCGCACATTGTTTTGTTCTCTATAATAGACGCATCAATTTCTGTCTTGTTCTCAGCGTAAACACATTTCCCAAACTTTCCGGCAAATAAATTGACTCCCATGATGCTAAAAATTAGCCAGAATATGAGGCAGACCAAGAGGACATTCATGATGGACGGAATAGCTCCAATTAAGGCGTTTACTACAACCTTAAAGCAGAATATTGTATAATTAGTTTATCATACTAAAAGAATGATAAATTAACATTGATCATGACAAGGCAAACAGGCCTGTTCAGCTTGATTTTATACAGTGAACTGTGTTTAATTAATACAAGGGAGATCTGTAAATGATTGCATCTGATTTCATTTTTTAAAGCTTTAAAGGAAAAAAGCAAAAATCAGCTTTGTGAGTCAAATGTATTATCTAGCACATGCAACCCTGCACAAGCAGAATATTAAAATAACTATGGCGACACATAGTGGATGGTAAGTATCTAACTTCGGACACTGTAGGCTGTAGTAAGATCTAGTTAACAATGGAGTATGGTTTGCACAACAAAATGTCCATAAAATCAAGCTGCAAAGGCATAATTTACTTAGTGTACATATGTTTACTCTGGTATAGTGAAGCCATATATGAACAGAAAACACATAGAAATCTGCAAGGAAGAGTATGCATTTCCAGATTGTACAACTGGTCATATTAGGCATTTATCTCCAGGAAACAAACATTGCACTATATGGAATTGTATAATAACTTACAAAACAAGGCATACCATTGCATGCTCCTCTAAAGTGCAAATTTCTCATTCTTAACAGCATTGGCAGAGAAAGCATGTCATATAAACAGGTCATACATATATACAGGCTCATATTCACAAATATATTTCACGCTTGTTTTGTTAAAATTAAGTTTAAATATTTCCATCAAATGCCAAGCAGCAGCGGGAAAGCAATATCCTTGCTTGCTGGGTTATGCAGTTTGCATGCTTCATGGATGAGATCAGTAAAATAGATTTTGAATATCTGAGTCCTTTGATTACATAATGCATTTCTCAGTTTTATAAAGATTAGGGGGTTGAACTAGTCATGGAATCAACAAATATAAAGACATTCACATCTATAGAAAAAATGAAATCCATTACAATCTTTCTATTACAGAAAAACTGCCATTGCTGATCTCCGCTTCTAAAAAATGACAGTTTCCTGGTTGTCATCCTATTACAACTGTTTCAAAACTTTTTGAGGAATTGACCTGGAAGTGTACAGATCTGGGGTGCTGACTTCATGGCCCATACACACTTTTGTATTGCAATAGTGCATACATGTTAACGTGTGTTGCATTAGGGTAGCCTATTCATTTGAATGGAATGCCTAATGCACCAAAAAGGTGTATGTAAAATTTTTGGCAGTGCAGCGACCGAAATGCATGTTCATCTGCAACGTATGTTGGGGTGCCATTCAGAATGATTGGCACACCATCGCACCAATAAGTGTAACATAAAATCTGTTTTTTTATTCTGCAGATGATGTAGGCCACACTATCTCATACAGTTTATAATATTTTTGTCTACAAAATGTTAGCAACATATTCAATTAATAATGATGTGTCATTTATTTGCTCATATATTCATCCTTTCAAAAAGTAACAATGCTTGTTAACTGTCCATGACCTGTACAAATCCCTAATCAGTTATAAATAAATGCACAATTTAAACCAGTTGTTCAGAAACTTTTTTTTTATTCTCAGACCTCACAAGCTCATTACCACAAGGAACCATGTCTGGCCTCTGTCAACAATCATTACTATGCTGAGACAAACGTAGCAAAACCAAAGCTGGTACCTCCTAGTGCCTCTTCTGAAATATATATATATATATATAGAAAGAGATATCTAGATATATTTAAACACAAATATGTGTATATTTTTTATTTTATTTAGTGAAGCTGTGTTCATACCAATCATTCAAACAAGATATTATTGGACTTGTGCTATTGTTTTTTTAGCTCCACTGTATTGTCCATTGTGTAACATTGAGCATCGAAGGAAGGTCTGCCCCACCGTTTGAGAAACACTGGTTTAATAATAGTAATATATCATTAGCAGAGAAGTAAATTACAAGCTATATGTCATGGTAATTTCAATCATGTAGACATTTCCATATTTGTTAAGACAAATCAAGGTTGGCACCTATGAGTAGACGCTGCCATAAAACATATAGTTAGCAGATAGCTCAGTAGCTAAAGTTGTAGACATTGACTCTCATTTATATCATTAAGGATGAAAGTAAACAGATGTATGAAGGCTGCCAATGCTGACCTCTTCTGATAATGCTACTTCCCTGGCTGTTATGCTGATCCAATGACTTTAGTACTTTGAGTCGCTAACCCAGGACAAGAAGTCCTGACTTCATTCTAATTTTCCTGATTGGCATACTTGCTCTGAAGAAGTGACTCAGAAAACATCAAAGAATGAAACAGACAGGAGACTTGATAGAGGTCAGCAATGGCATCATTTACATTTTTCTCATTACAAGTTTCCTTAAAGAGAATAGCAGCAAGACTGAAACAACATATTAGTCCTATACAAAACACAAAAGACAACTCAAATAAACATATAGTTTAGGCATACAGTGTTCCTTAAACATCAGCATTTCTCCCTACTTTGTTGTTTTAAGAGCCTAGTTTCCCTATACTCAACCAAAAACTGCACTAAATCAGTTTACACTCTCTCCCTCTCTTTATATACTGTATGTAGTAAGTATATAATTTTCCCCTAAATTCCCCTAAATGCACAATCAAAAAAAATCAGAACATCCAATATTGTATAGAGACATTGTCACCTGCACATTCACAACAGAGAAACAATGCTCTTTATAGTCCACCCACCCTCTTAGCAAGCACCTCCCATGTTAAAGTGTTTGAGCAAGGTGATTGGGCACTCAGCTCAAAGCACTATCATATGGGGAAAGTCATATGCTCCCCCATAAAAGGAAGCCCCACTCCATTACAGCATTGGCGTGAAGGCTCTAATGGTGTGGAAGGAGGGGGTAGGTGGCAAGGCAAGGTGGGTATACCTTGTTGGGAAGGTGGGCTATCAGGAGACACTTTCCCTTATAAGAGATAAATGGCAGTGCTTTTAGAAATATCACTTCTGATATATCAAAGACCACAATTGCACAATGGACAGCACTGCCAGTAGCTAATTCCATGCTAGACCTAATGCCAGCAATAAAGCAACGCAACACAAATGCAAGGGTAATGGAGAGGCCGCATGACTCAGAGGCCAGTTACTAGCATGTGAGTGGCAGGGCAAAGCTCTTTTCTCTCCTCTTCTTCTTTCTATTTCAAGGCACAGAGTCAGTTTCACTTAATGCCTGCCCTCCCCCGCATATACTCACTTTTACTTCATTCCTTTGTTATTCTATTTGGCTTCCTGAAGCGAGAAGAAATACCTGATACCTTCAGGTATGGGTAACATGGGACTCACTCCCCTTCATCTCACAATGCAGCACTGTGTGTCTTAGCAGCCAATCGCCAAGCTCTGGCACTGTCACGTGGGAAATGAAGAGAGAGTACAACCCAAAAGAATTTGGTGCGTACACAGGGCTTCTTTTCTTTTTGCGGGCAAACTGAGCAGCAGAAAAGTAAAGAGTAGGTAGTTTTAAACAGCTGAAGAGGAGTGGCACTAAAGCAACTTGTTTTGCCCTGCATGGGTACAGCATAGGTTCATCTTAAAGCAGAACTGTGACCAGGCTATCAGAGCTCAAATATTCTCATATTCTTAACAAGCAATACATAAAATAAATCATGACTGGGTAATCTAAGTGAAGATACCATTTATAGTGTGAAGATTATCCACTTCTTTAATAAATCAGCCCCCATTGCTTCCTATTTGTTTCTACAGTACAGGAAGTATGAGGACATTTTCCCAATATGACACAGACAGCAAAAAAAATAAACCTTTACTGACCTCTGTAGCTTCAGAAACTGCGGAGCAATTCATCGTTAGTTGCCTAAATGGTGTCTCAACACTCTGCTCTCTAACCTACCAGAGTGCTAGCTCTGTGTTTACATTATAGATAAGAAAGCTGGCAGGCTTTCAAGTCACTGCTGGGAGCATGGAGCAGAGTGAGCTCAGCTGCTGAGATGAAATTGAAAAGGATGCTGCTGTAAACTTTGAGGATGAATTACTCCTCTGAGCCTGCTACTACAAAGGTTAGTAAAACGTATTTACTGCTTGTTAAGTATAGGTAAATATTTGAACGCTCATAGTCTGGACACAGTTATTCTTGGTATATATAGTAGTAATAATGGATTACACATTACTACATCCCGATAGCACTTAAAAATATCAGTAGCTTGATTATGTAAAGTTTTACAATCCATGTTGTGTCCAGTGCAGTGCAGAGGCTTAAAAGTACAGACAAACAAGAATAGAAAAAACAGAGAAAACGATGTTTATGAAACACGGAGCATGCATGTTAATTTACATGTTGTAGCGTTACCATGCAGAATAATTACAAGAGCACAATAAAGAACAATGTACCCTATTTAATGTACACAATCTTGATGAGATGTTATCTGCCCTATGGGTGCTCATACCCTGGGAGAATGTCAATCATTTTTTAAGAATGGGAGATATTAAAGTGAGTGCATAGCCAAAAGCTTCTTTTTTTTTTTTTTAGCTTTGGACAGAGTAGAGAAGAATTAGAACCTATCTATCTATCTATCTATCTATCTATCTATCTATCTATCTATCTATCTATCATATCCAGTTTCTATAGCTGTCTGTCCCCCGCTGGCAACATGCACCGTCTGTATCAAGCCTGGTGACCATTGTCACTGAGACAGAAAGTATTAGGAAATCCAAATGCTACAGTTGCCACGAGAACAGGAGGTGAGGGATATATATTTTTAATGCAGACACCTGTTTTCATTCTCTTTGGAGTTATGTTCTCTTACTTGCTGTTGGGTCTGTGGGACAGGGCGTGAAGGAAAATCCCCCCAACAGGACACAGACAATCATTTAAAAAGGGGGTGTATAGCCCTCCATACTTTATGCAAAACAAAAACAAAAGTTTTAGCTATACATATACTTTAAGAATAGGAGATATACCTCAAAACATTGTCCTCGTGTGTTGGAAAATCATTCTTTCTAAACAACAAATGGTGTCTTTACATGAGCTCTTCTAGGTTACACAGCAAATACTATGTAAAAAGTGTAATGAAAAAAAACGTGTCTTCAATGGTATGCAGAGTGCTTTGTTTTAAGCTCCCCTGCACACAATTGGATGTTTGAAGTTAACAAAGTTTAATCTTAGCTTGCTTCACTACTCTTCACCTGTATCCAAAGTATCGTCAATCCCATAGATCCGTATTCCCCTTACATGTACTGTACAATCAGCCTAAGAGAACATATACACTATGTGGGCTTCTCATGCAAATAATTATGTATTTTTCTGTTGTTACAGAATAAATACAGTTTTGTACACACTTTTTTTTCTTCCATCTGGTGATGGCAATGTTCGTCAGTACCAGTAAGGATCGTGTGTGGCCAATCTACAGGCTGGTCTGTGGGAACAGGGGTTTCTACAGGGGCCCTATTTAAAAAGGCATAGCTGTGATCAAAGATAGAATCTTCCTTGAGCATTGTGCTATGAAAATACATACTCGTCCACAATTTCTGTAAGGAATACCAAGTGCTCTCTTGCGTTGGGCTGAAATTAGCTTGGCTTAAAACCCTTTTAGCTCAGGAGTAGCTGTGATGGTTGTGTAAGAAATATATTTTTTGGACGTTTCTTTGAAATGTCTTCACAAAGACACAATGGTTTTACCTGGGTGTTATCAAATATCCATGGAAATGCCATAGAACAGGACATAAAAGCTGGATTAAATGCTAGATTACATTGATCACCATTGTTTTGTGTGCCACAATATTAACAAGCAACCCAGCAAGTCTTCTCCGTCTCTGTGTATTATAGGTGACATGTTCAAACCTCACTGCCAACTGAAACCCTCTGGGGACAGAAGCAAGCCAACTTTGCAGACCATTATGAAGCCATATGAATTAGCTCATTGTGCAATAAATGTCTTCAGACCAAATGAAAAACAGTTTCATTTCTACTTTAATTGTCCTATGAGCTTAGCCTGTTTTTGCCAGATATTTTAATGTATTTGAGCTTAAAAATGTTTTTCTCTACAAAACAGCAGTCTTATGAGCATTTTCTGTGCATTTTTCAGATTAATAAACAGTTATATCTGGTCACTATTTTACTATTTAATCCAATTACAGTTTATACTTTAGTTCTCAGTTCAGTTCTTGCCTGCATTCAGTGGATGCAGGCAAGCTAAATAACCCACTGGCTTTCAATACATTACAAGAATTGTACAGTGCTGAGAATTTTAAAGCTTGCTGACAGGAAAGCAGAGCAGAGTGATGACCTTTATCAGAGTGACACTCCTCCTTCATTGTATAATTAGCAGACAGGAGGTACTGTACTGTTTGCCTTAAAGTGTATCTAAAGACCTTCCTTAGGGTTTTATTGCTTTGTGTGTCACCACAGGGGAGTATGTACTGGTGACTATTGTCATCTGGACTGAAAGTGAGAGAAAATCCAAAATTTTGGATTGTGACTGGGTGAGTAATAGAGGGGGAATTTTCAAATGGGGAACGTTAATTCTGTTGACAAATGTCTCCAAGAGGATTTCCTTACTTTTGAGAGATCCCATATTATATCTTGAGATAGGAAGTGAAGTAAACTCCCTCCAAAGGGACATACACAGCAATGAACCTTTTATAATGCTATCCAAAACTAAATAAAAACAGTTTTGGTTTAAATTGACTTTTTACTGCATTAACGTAAATTGAAGTCAAGATATATGAAGTTTGTGAGGAATGTGAGGAATCACAAGACCTTCTAAACACTACCCAATAAAATTATAATCACTTGTTCAGTCCTTTGACATTGATTGTATGATGTATGTACGGTAGGAATATATTTTCTGACTTTATCTATACATCTACATAATGAGGATATGTATTTGTTTTTGTCTGTAATATTCATCTAAAATACATTATGGTCCTAGCAGCAATAATACCAAGTTTTCTAA
>NW_017306389.1:659951-660230 GCF_000935625.1 Nanorana parkeri
ATGTTGACAATTCCTTTTACTAATTCATTTGAATCTGACATTTAAAATTAAAAGCCAATTTAAATCATCTATGAAAAACACAACATATGTTTAAAAAATGCCCTATAATGATTCCCATTAGGAAATCCTAGTACATTTGTGAAGCCAGACTGACATATAAACACCAGGTGTTGGATGATATTAATTGGTTAGACTATGCAATAAGAGTGTTCAAATGTTCTCTAGGGCAATTTACATAACTACCCAAACAATATTTCCTGGTTCCCAGACCACCAATGT
>NW_017306389.1:660315-702243 GCF_000935625.1 Nanorana parkeri
GTAGAGGGGGGGAGCAGAAGGAAGGAAAGAAAGAAAAAAGGAAGGCAAGAAGAACAGAGGGTAAACAAGTAAGTGAAGAAAGAGAAAAAAGAAAGAAAGATAGAAAGAAAGACATTTTCATCCCACTTCAACCAGGGCTCTTCTAAGAGCTAAGCTTCCTGGTTTTGGTCACGGCCAAGTCTAGGACTAGGGGCAGGGGACTAGGGGAAAGTGAGCTCTCACTGCCATGATCAGATGGCAATAACAGAAAACAGTAAGTCCACCTGCACTTCCTGCAGCGTTCCCAGTCCAAGTAACAATCGTGGTGCTCGAAGTGACAATCACGGTTGACGTCACATCTCTGCCCTGATGTAGGGACCCTGCGCGGTACTAAAACGTTGGATTATGCGATATGTGTGACGTGTGGTCCAAATAAATGGATGTTATTTTTTTAACTTCATTTGCTGAGTGCTGGTGATTTCTATCCTTCAGATGGCAATAAAAACACTTTAACATTTGTAAGAAGAAATTAACATCCAATGGAGGAAAAGAGTGACAAATTAAGTAGCAGATTAGGTGATTTGCCTCCTAATGGCATGCTACTTGCTAATATTCCTTTTTTTTCTACTATAGTCCAAATACATCTATCACATGCTTTTATAGTTGAAACCTGCTACATTTTAGCTTTTGAACTGCAATGAAAGCAAATGGCACAATATTGACTGACTGTTGTGATCACTGAGTGTATCCCATAAAACCATTACCACCCGCTCAATACAATCTTTCATTTATATGTCATCTACATACTCACTATTTTGTCTGGTCTGTAAGTAAACATATATATTAAAGGGGGTTTCTGCCACTATATGGATTGCATTTTCTGTGCCATATAAGCGTCCTGCAATATGTACAAAATAACTGCATTTGCTTTGTATCCTATCTGTGATGATGCGCACTGTGTATTTTAATGAATTGGCAGAGGGATTTGCCTCATCCAGTAATGTGGTTATAACACACAGCTTTGCTGGGATACTATGCTGGATAACACTGCAAGCAGGGAACTACTGAGAGCCATATGCCTGGGCAGTGGAAGTACACTACTCTGCCAGTTTATTTAATCACATGGCAGGAAAAAAGAAAGAAAACAACAGAAAGATAGAGAACTGTAATTAGTATAACTTGCAGGGAGACATACTGTATGCCCACTGGATTCTAAATTCAGCTCTTGTGGAGATCAGTAAGCATCTCTAATCATTTCTTTATTCACTCTTTAATGTAGCGTATAAATTGAGTTGTTCTCTCCTGATCTGCAGTTGCCATAACCTGGCAGGAAGTTTTTTGTTTACTGGCTGTCTGCAATCTCCACTGTCATCTTGCTGACATCCCGGGGTTTAAACTGATTACAGTAAACTATTAGTCACTAGTGGCTTATAGCTGGGGATTTACAGTAAGTGGGAAGAGGTGTATGGTGAATGCACTGATAGAAGCTCTATATTTCTGTCCTCACAGGTTTTGTGTAGTTGATGAACTGCTAATATGGTCCAGAGACCATTCACTTTAACCTAAAGAAGAGCTCCAGGTATCCATATTCTTAACTCTTGCAGTGGGGCTACCCCTGCACTAGAAGGGTTAAGTGCTCGTTCTCATTTAGGGAAGCAAAATAACAGTTAGCCTCCCTTAACACCAAGGCGGCACGGTTTCAGTGTGCTTTTTCTTTGCACGTTTATGTGGTTTGGCCATTTTTGCACACGTAGACATGCGTTTTGACTGGCAGCTCAAGAAACATTGCAGTCAAGCGACAAACGCGAGTACAAACAGGCACAAAAATGTTCAACCGTGCATTTCCTGGTGTTTCCATTGAAGTCTATGGGGGAAATACAAGCTGTAAACTGCCAAAAAAAAGCCTGCATTTTGTTCTGTGTTTGGGGGTTTGCTGCTGGCGTTTTGCTGCTCGGGTGTGAACAGGGACCATTGCAAATCATGGGACTTCTTGTGTTGGACGTCTTGAAGTGCTTTTTTTACTGCTCAAAATGCTTAGGTGTGAACCAGGCCTTATACTCACCAGAAGCACGATCCCGGCTTGCTTTTAGACCATTCGCTGAAGCCTGGGTCCCCCTCCATTCCGGCGGTCTAAGGTCCTGTAAGCCATCACATCCAATACAGTGTATAGGATGTGAGGATGCCAAGAGACATTCCATCGCTGGAGCAGAGGAGACGAGCTGGAAGGACATGTCTGACAGGTCTGAGGTTTAGGTGAGTATAATTTAGTTATTTTAGTCCCTAGACCAAAACGAGCAGTTAACCCTTGCAATGAGGGGGTAGTCGCACTGCAAGAATTAGGAATATTTATGCTTTCTTCTTAAATCTGTGTTTAATAATAAGCATATTAGACATGTGCACCAGCAAAAAGTTAGGGGTCTATTCACAAAGCTGCCGAGGGCAGCCGAGTGAATGACCGATCAGAAGTGAAGTGAGCCGAACACTGTTCGGCTATTCACTTCAGGCTGGTACGGCTGATTTACGATTTGGATTTTGCCTTATTTTGTTTTTCGGAATTCGGGTCTGAAAGTCAATTAGTTTCGGGATTCGGATTCGGACAAAATTCGTTAGCAGTAATCTGTACGAATTTTCATTTCTGATTCGTTTTGTTTTCGTTTCGTTCGTTCGTTGCGGCAAAGTGGCATTTAAGAGGGAAAAGAATGTATTTTTTTCTCAAATGTCACTTTGCTGCAACGAAATTTCTGAAATTTCGTCTGAATTTGGATTTTGGAACGAAACGAATCGCACATGTCTAAAGAATATCAATGTTTTAAATACAGGGACTAAAAAGTCATGTAATTATCCTTTAGCTAATTATATTTTTTTCATTAAGTATATCAAACCAATTATTTTTTATTCTTAATTTTCGATAGCTTGGGGGAGGGTTAAAACTCCTGCTGGGTTTTTACTGCTGTCCCAGGCTCCATTAAATAGATTTCCCCTTACTTCCTGTCCTGCTTGTGTTTTGACAGACAGGAAGTAAGGCAAACTCTCCACCAGCAATACAGACAGAAATAAAAAAAGCTTTTCTTTGGTAGAGTATGGGAAGGATACAACCCATTTAATTTTATTTCTGTGTGCCTGTTGCAGATATTTCTTCACTTCCTGTCTGGTGAAACCGTTGTTAGCAGAACAGTAAATGAGGGTGAAGCACTTTAACAATGCCCCTGATAGCAGTAAAAACCTGACGGGATTTATAATACTCCTTCACTCTATCTAGAACTTATAGGAAACATTTTGGCTTAGCATTTGTTTCTATCTATCGATCACAGCCATGTGATGTGCAGATTGTGACCCCGTTGTGCTGTTAGATCCTGACCAAGCAAATCAACTACCCGGGGCCCAACTGCCCAGTCTCTGAATACCTGTCCTAGCAACATGATGCCGCTTCACCCATGCCACACAATGTCACTCCCCACCAGCTCTCCCAATGGCTGGCGGCTCTCAGCCCAGGGATCTCATTGACTTGTAGCTCCCAGCCCAGGGATTTGACACCCCTGGGCTGTGACACATACTAATGACCTTTGAACTATGAGTTACATACTACTGACTTCTGAAATCTCCATTACTTACTATTGACTCCTGCACTTTGTGTTACTTAATCCTGACCCCTGCACTGTGCATTTCATATTACTTACCCCTGAACTCTGTATTACTTACTGACTCCTGCACTCTGCATTACTTACAACTGACCTCTAAAAGCTGTTACATACTACTGACCTCTGAACTCTGCGCTGCTTACTGCTAACCCTTGAACTTAGTGTTCCATTTCTACCAGGGACAGTGGCGTAGTGATTAGCACTTCTGCCTTGCAGCACTGAGGGTCTGTGGTTCAAATCCTGGTCAGGATGCTATCTGCTTGCGTGAGTTTGCTCCGGGTACTCTGGTTTCCTCTCAAACTCCAATTACATACTGGAAGATTAATTGGCTCCTTTCTAATTCGGTCCTGTATGTATGTGAGGTAGGGACCATTGAATGTAAGCTCCTTGAGGGCAGGGACTGATGTGAATGTGCAACTATGTAAACACTGCTTAAAATTGTCGGCGCTATATAAATACCTGTAATAAAAAAAATGAAAACCTACTACTGACCCCTGAACTCTTCAAACCTTCCTTATGGGGCCTTACTAGGTTTTATTCTTTAAAAAAAGTGCTCTTGTTAATGATCTTGACTGATGATCTTTGATCTCTTCCATGCTGTTCAGGTAAATCTCCACCTGTGCAAGATTGCTTATCCCTGATTTAAACTGTAAGGAGACTTATGTTGGGGGAAGCCTGGCCTATAGAGCCATATATTGCCACAACCAGAATGCTTCACACGATGGGATAGGCTGCTCTCATCATACACTGCTAGAAAGAAGAAAAAACCCTGGGCGGGTTGATTGTGTCTACCAAATTTTTACATTTAATGAACCTTAAATACATAATACCATAAGTACTTTTATGTTATATTCTTTATCATGAATGGAGTAAAGGTTTAAGTCATCTGAAGGAGTAAAACACATTTATATATGAATTAGCTCCCAATATAAGGATTGCTGGGCTAGCCTGAGGTTTAATGGAATGATTTGGCTGGCAGTATGTGCTCAGGAAACTGCACATTTGTTAGTTATGTTAGACCTTTTTGTTCTGGTGTGTGTGTGCAATTATTCAAATTAAGCTGAACAAAAATGTTCAAACTGAAAGGAAATTAGAGAAAATAAACTTCCCTTTAACAATACCTAATTACAAATATTGCTAATTGTTGTTTACTGCAGTGGAAGAATCGTGCACACAGCCAAGTGCATTAATAGGCTTTTAGCATGTGCTTGGAGCATTGCTTACTTATCAGCATGATCACCAACAGGCCATGTGTTTTCTTCCAGCTTTGTGTAAATACAACATCTACATGGTTAAAGTCACCAGTACAGGGGGCTATACAATGCCATTCACAATACTATATAGTGCTTCCTTGTGGATTAGAGAATATGAAACAGGTTTTCACCAAGGTTATCATTCACAGTCAGGCACATCTAATGGCAACATTTTTTTTGGTTAGTTTTTGATGAGGTAGGAAAGCTCCTCAGGTGTTTTATTTTTTAATTGTTTTGTAAGGGGAATTTATTTCATATCCAATAGACACAACAAGAAGTGAAATGAAATATTTGACAGCTGTCACTGGAACTAGTGCCTCCATTCGAACATTTCCCTCTTTGACAGTCACTTGAAAGTGCCCCCCACTTTCTGCCCTGATGACAATGGTCACTGGGACACATCGAGGAGGTAAAACTATCCAGCATGGACGCAAACAGCAACAGACAGAAGTTGTAACCCTTCCCTGCTCTATCCATGCAAACAAATGGGGTTTAGGTATACTTTTATTATTATTTATTGATAATTATAATAACTATTATTACCATGTAGGAAAAGAGGTTTGAATTAAGCTCATTCCTTCCTCTGCCTAAGCACTTAGCAATGCCCGCAGTAATATTTATATTATGACAAATGCACATCTAAATATAAAAAAAGTATACAACCCTAAATATTTTTTGGGAAAATTACAGTTCGGTGAATTTGAACGTGCTTAATATTTAAAATTACACATACAAATAATAATATTTAATGTATAGCTAATGCCAAAATCTTATTTTTAATGTAATTGTAATAACCAATTTCAATTGTTTTATATTGCCTATCCAGTCCCATTGGTGAGATTTTCCTATACTTCCTGTTCTGTAATCATGACAGAAGTGGGAGTATTTCTAATGTGTGGGAAAACCCAATGAATGCCAAGAAAAGGATTTAAAGGGTGAGTCCAAAAATCCTATTTTTTTTAATCGTTCATTGAGGAATACAGGCTTTAGAAATAATTGGAACATCTAAAACCAGTCCAACTGAGGGGTGGGAAACAGAGCAAACAAAACGCTAAAACAGACTCACTAAAAACAGAAAAAAAACTGAGGCCTGTCTGAAATTCAAGTTGCCTGAAGGACCTTACACCTAAAGCTGGCATCACATGGGGCCTGAACATCTACCTGGTAAAATACATAATCAGTGAACTACAGAGCTGAATCTATCTTAAAAAAAACAAATGAAAATTTCCAACCCAACCAATCCAACTTTTCTTCCATGCCTTTCTGATATCAGTTTAATTAATGTTTGGCCCAGCTATAATATGATTTTTGTTAAAATCCCCATACCAGATGACAGTCATCTAATGTCCATGAGTACCTTATGACTGCATGACTTGATATGACTACAAGAAAAGCCAAGCACAGACATGGATGCCCTTACCACTGAAGTGAATGGAAGACATGATTGTTTAGAATCTACAGTATACAATGGACGTAATAATTTAAGATTAGAACACATAATATCTACACTATGTATGAGCAGCCAATTTGAAAGAAGCAAGACACTGCAAAGACATGCATTGATTAAAACATAATGGAAATAACATGCAATTGTTTGAGGCTTATTTTCACACAAACAAAATTGAATTAGAATAAAAACTGAACATGCAAAAAAAATAATAATAATTATAGTAATCGGCATGCTAGCAAACACACAAGTATTTCAGAAGAAAGTATTTGCAATGAATGTATTAATGGATTTAGAACTTAGAAGAGGTGGAGGAATACACCACGAATCTCTAAATGTTGATACCATTGTAAGTTACTCATTGCAAGGGTTGATGATTTACCCTCGTCTGAAATCTTTCTGTTTTTTGTTTCATTCAGTGTAATGAGATTTCCCCAACTATGTAACTTTCAAATCTCCTTACAAAGATGAAACAAATATCAAAATTGAGAATAAAACTAACTGTATACAAAATGGAAGAGCCATTCTTATATACAGATCTACTCACACCAAGTTCAAATAAAATTAGGTCCTACACATGCTTTTTGTTGAAATGGACCCCGTTCAGTTGCTGTTGTAATCTTACCCTCATCCCTTCAAACCGTGATAATGCCCTTAATGGTCTCAAAGCTCTGAGGGTCCTAAGAGATTTAATAGGACCAAAATCGGAGAATCCCATGGCAGTAGCTATCAAGCTTATTAAAGACACCTGAATGGAGACACAAAGCAGAATCCAGGCCGTTAACACACTTTGGCCATCTCCACCTGCTTCTGATGAATAAATGAAATTATAAATAACCAAAGACCTGCAGAAGAAAAACGTTAAGCGAAAAACCGAGTGTTACAATATGAATCCTTAAGAAATAAATATTTGTGAAGCACTGTCTCTCCTTCATATTTCTGTGGATGAATTTAGATATTGAGATATCTAATATATCTTTGCTGCCATTTTCCTAGAAGAAGAAGATGTTATTTACCTGTAAAAAAAAAATGTTAGGAAACATTGATAAGACGTGATTACCCTTACCCTCATGCCTTCAAATCTGGACAAGGCTCGCAGAGGCCTCAATGCCCTCAGTGTTCTGAGAGACTTCATGGAAACCACTTGCCCTTGGCCATTCCCATAAGTTGCTATCAGACAAGCTACTGAAATCTGCATAGATTGAATGAACAAAATGGCTTATCAGATTCATGCAACTAAATGTTGTTGTCCAAATGTCCTTTCTGGTTCTTGCCAAGAAAAATCATGTTAAACAGTATTTAAAGCACATAATGTTATTTATCATTGTATATAACCAAATAAAATAATCCTGCAGATGCATACTACTTTGAATTGGACTTAATGAACACCATGGTAAAAGCTCAAGCATTTGATGATACTTTATAATGAAGTCAGAAATGCCTTGCAGAGGCAATGCAAATGTATTTAAGCACACAATAAACAATAATTAACATTATTAGTTAATTGTTTAGAGCTGAAATTGTAAGCTGTTTTAAAGGCGTTCTTTGGCTGAAGCTTAGTTAGTTAGAGGACTTTTTTTTTATAGTAATACAAAGCGCTTTAGTTGAATAATGCTATAACTAAATGGTAATGCTATGCTGAATGGTATACACTACTCATAAGGGGCAGTAAAGACACAATCTAAAATGGTGCCTTCTCTTCTTAGCAAAATAAAGGAACTTCAAAGGGATACGGAGGGGTCCATATCATGGACATTCCCTTTTACAGTACTGTTTATGAACTGAAATGGTAAAGACTTCAAGCGTATAGCTTTAGAAAAGGAGATTTGATAGAGTTTGTAGAGGCTTCTAAAGCCACTTGGTGGGCTTATACTGTTTGGTGTATGTGTTTGGAAGGAGACTGCTGCATACAGGAAATTCTCAAGAATAGTAAGAAGAGAAGAGGAATCCTGACAAGAGCCTTAGAGAGTATTCAGGATGACAGCTGCGATATCTTCCTGTGGCCAAATCATACTCCATAGCAGTGGTGGCATACTCTCCAAATAAGAGGCCCACAGGTTCAGGAGAAAGCACAGAAGCCCCATAATAATTGTGGGTGCTCTACTAGGCATTCTTTAATATCTAGTGCCACGTGTGAAACAAGGAATGAGGACTATAAAGAACATAAAAACCGCACATCGAAATATGTGACTAAAAAAGAAAAAAACAAGATATATAGAAAACCAAACTCCACCATGTCATATCTATTGGTTTTTATAAAGCATTATAGCATAATTAAAACCATTTAAAACAATGCAGACAATGTCGGCATGAAACATTTTATCAATAAGCAGCTATGCTACACAATCTGAAAGTTTAAGTTCATCGTTTTACAAACGTCTCCTTAGCCCC
This sequence comes from Nanorana parkeri, assembly GCF_000935625.1. NCBI lineage: Eukaryota > Metazoa > Chordata > Amphibia > Anura > Dicroglossidae > Nanorana > Nanorana parkeri. The sequence goes on from NW_017306389.1 coordinate 669,024, forward strand.
TTCCCCTAGCTCTCTTAATACATGTGCCGCCCACCCCCGTTTCTCCATAGGACCAAACTTACATCCCATATCAGCTGCGGCCTCCCACACATTCTACAGCCCAACTGGTGTATAAATCAAGCGCAGGTCTGTCTGCGCCTACGCACTAGAATCGCATAGACTTGAATGGCACAAATCCCTATACTGCAGGAACAACGTCCTAATCAAGTCTATTGGATGTTAGTGCACATGCTGGGATGGGGAGTTGGAGGACATTTCGTAAACAGGTACATTTGCAACTTTAAGCTTGAACAATATCCAATAAACACAGGAACACCAATATCTGTTAAAATGCAGCTTTTACTAAATATTTTACTTCATGTATTAGCATCTTAGTTCTTCACAGACTGTTTTACAGATGCTCATTATTTCATGCAAAATGTGGAACTATCTAAAAGAAGTTTTGAAATTGCATTAATGCTAATCTATGAAGGGAACATTTCTAATAAATACTTAATAAAAGCAAAAACACAAAAAATAATATATAAAGCTTAGAATGCAGCTTAGAAACAATATATATATATATATACACTGTATATACTTTATTCCTTGAAGTCACTTAGGAAACATTGTGAGGTTTTTGGCATTATCACTCCTTCCCATAATAATTTGTCCTGTTATGTTATTATGATAATCAGAGACTTTGCAGCACCTGTTCCTGCTTCTGTCAACCCCTTAAATCACCCAGCCCGCATTACGTTACCACACACCCTGAGATTTATTGCACTTACTTGAGAGCAATGAAAAGTTATGATCGACTTTGCAACTGCGTATGTCTCTGTTGTAGCAAAACAAATGACTTTCCAAAAGAAATACTTAGGAAGACATCGATTCCATGAAATTGTATTATACTTAAAGTGGACCTTACATTAGATATATTTTTTATTTATATAATTATTTATTATCTGTCATAGATATCATGGTTGTGTCCCTGGCAATGCCTTCACCTGCTGTTCCTATTAGGACAGAGCCATCTGTGCTGACCTATTATCCAGGTTCAGTATCCATTTCACAGACTAAGATTCTGACTCTGAGATATGACAATCAGATAAATCCTGGTGCCTGTGCAGTTCATGGCTGTGTTTACAAATATCGGACACAGAGCAACCCCCTGCTGCAACTTCCTACCTCTTTGAAGTGCTACAGAGTTAAGGTGCCCATACGCCTTACAATTATCGTTCGAAAAACGAATGCGATCTGTTTTTCGTACGATAATCAGCCAGTTGATGGGAAGTGCACAATCGCAATTACTGTACAACTGGTCAAATTTGGTTGAACTGGAAGACTAGAAAACTTTCGTAGAGACGGACGAAAATCGATGGATTAGTTGTGTTTTCGTACAAGAAAAAATCGCAACATGAACACTGCACGTGCGCAAACGAAAAACTGTTCTGTCAGCCAGTTAGTATATATATATATATATATATATATATATATATGTAGAGCATTGTAGCACAAAATACAAATCTTCACTTATTTATGGAACAGAGAAAATGAAGCTCTTTTGCAAAAAAATATTAGAGAGATTTTATAAGAGCCCTATTCCTCCCTGACACAGGCTTAGGAAATCATGGTGCTAATCCCTGTTGATCCCAAGATTTGGGAATGTAAATCCCACCTGTTGAACCCACTCAACCAGCAAAAGAAACTTAAGATAAATGATTTCCCAGCTGCTAAACTAGGTGACAAATTGCAAGATGTTTGCTACGAAAGCTTATTCCTGACACTACAATAGACTACACCTGCTCACCAAATGACAGTTACTTTCCAACCCCTCAATAGAATATGCAAATTTATTTTTACATAGGTGAGGCAGAGTTAGAATGTCTTATTTATAAAGAGAATGCTCATTATTATTATTATTACTATAACTATTATTTATATATACAGTAGAGTTCAACTTTAAGGCATTTAGATATATGTGATAAAGAAAAACTGTACCTATTCAGGGACAGGAGAGACCAGGGGCTAACAAAATCCCTGGCACATGTAACACAGAATATCATTAAAATGTCTACTATGAAGGAAATATCACTAATGAAATGAGGAGATCACAGGTCATTCATCCACAGGGCACCTAACACTCATTCACATGAATGCTTCTACTTTTTTCTTGTTAATTCCAGTATGATGGGATTCTCAGTGGTATTTCAAATTACCCATCAACAATTCTCACAGAAAAAAAGTGATAGTGGTGGTCTAATGTCTGGCACAAAAAAAAGGAATTAACCTAAGATTATTAAAAATATGCCAATCCACCTATAGCACCAACCTGATCCATATATAGAATTAACATAGACACTACTTGTTAAGCAATGACTGCAAGTAGCAGGGATGTGATATCGCATATCCTGTACTATACCTTATAACAACCAATTAGAGATCTGATTTGGCAGTGTAGCATACCCTCAGCAGTCTCCTCCCAGAGACTGCCTCCTATCTGTGCTGTACCTGTCCTACACTACAAGATGCCCTCAGTCTTCTGGGTTAAAGGAGCTCTAACGTCACAGCATAAACTATCCTGTTTAACATCAGCATTGTATTAGGAATATATACTAGAATTGTTTTTGATAATGCAATCAAAGCTTACTTAAACAAATCCCTTCTTTGTAGTGAGTGCTGCCTTCCGTCTGCCCATCACTTTCATCAACTTCCTGGATGCCCAGTGTACATTTAATTTCCTTGCTGCTTGATGTGATGCAACCTTGATTTCTCAAGACTACAAATCTCATCATGCACTGCTTCCATCAAGCAATTATGATGTTACACTGTTCAGACATTAACAGGGTTATTCACAAAAGGGTGAAGAGTTTGGAGAACACAGGAGAAGTGAACAATCTAGGACAGCATAGCTGATTTGGACAAAATATCCAATTCAGCTCACTTTCCAGTTCAGCTATGTTGTCCTAGATTGTTCACTTCTCCTTATTTCCCCAAACTCTTCACCCTTTTGTGAATAACCCTGTAAGTTGTAAGTTCAGAAGGCCGACTCTGTGAGAGTTGTTACACAAGGAAGTCCATATTCGCAGGGCTGCGTGAAATTATGTCACTGTATTGAGGATGTACATCCTACGGGCAGCTTTAAAAAGTAAGTTTACAAGCTTCTATATTGATATGGTTATTAGGAGTGGGATAGAACCTAGAACCATGGAAATTCCGTAAGAAATATATATTTATTTATTTTACCACAGTAACCCTTTAAATGACACCCATTATCATTCAACCCAAAAGTCTGAAGACAAATTGTGAGTGCAGGGTGTCATGGACTTTCCTCTAAGGGGCTGTCACCAGGGCGCCCTGTACTCACAGTGTTTTGATGCAGAAAGTGGCACTAACATGATTACATAAGAGCTGCTCCCTGCATCATTGAGGACCCCTTACTGCCAGGAGAAGTTTGGAAGAGGAGCATATGCTTCATTTGCCCAGCCTGAAGATGTCTAAAAAATACACGTATAAAAAATGCATAAAATACACCCAGGAATTAGGCTCCTTCTTTTGTTTCCTATTACATATTCTGAGGGGACCTTCAACAGTTTTTGGTCACTCCATTCATACATTGTGGTGATGTTCAACTGTCTAAAAGATGTTGCTTTACAGCTCTACCAGCCTCCCTTGTGCTTTCAACCTTGACTCACAGTCAACAAGGAAGGGGTTGTGTTACCAGACACAAATAAAATGGTCTGTGCTCAAATGCTTACATGAACAGTAATAATATATAATGCAAACTGCAAACTGTAAAGTAGCCTCTTCTCCAAGCTCACTCTTGTGGCTACTATAATTTTAGTACAAACTAGTCAACTAAACATGAGATTGTAGTCCATTGCAGGAGAAAGCACACATAGGGACCATGGGGAACATGTAGCCACCCTCCAGGATGAAGGAATGTATCAGACAAATTCAGAGATGATTTGAGGATCTACAGGTGAGTGATGCCCAAATAAACTACATTATTGTTAATAGGGTACTTGAATGCATTTTTAAGGTTTAATTCCTGAGTTTAGTTCTCTTAGTTACTTTTTTGGTTCTATTTACTGCTGGAGGCTAAAATATTAAGTATTGTGAAGTTAATTTACTAAAGGAGTTGAGAATCGTCAAAAAATACATTGTGTGAATATTCTCTTCAAACACCCAATCACATAAAGAAGCAAATTTCTATTTTTTTTGTTCAGGCACATGATAATTGGATAATTGAAGTGAATGTTCACAGAAGACATCATGTGAACATTCTCAGCTCCTTCAGTAAATTAGCCCAAATGGTTCTTATTAAAACATACTATTCCACATTTGTTAATCCTCAGTGACAAAAATATTGTTCTAGCAGTCTCACATTTACCTGCTAGTGAAATATCACTTGCTACTGGGCAAGACATACCACCTGTGCTGCTGTGCATTATTTTTTCTGAATGTTTTTCTATTTTATGATGAAATGCTATAAAATGTAATTGCATATTACAATGTTTTAGTATAGTATTGCTACTATTCTATTAGGTTAAGATCTAATAGGAAAGTATACTACTTGTGGGGAGAGAGCAGCCACCCTGATTTTCCATGATAAAAAAAAAGCTTTTAAGTCCGCAGTGGGAAATGTTCAAATCAAGCTCAATCTGGCTAAAACCGGCAGTGTGTAAAAATAGACTCTTTTTAATAGTTACACAAAAAGTACAGTTTGCAAGCATCATAATACAAATGACAAGGAACTATACATATTTTAATGTGCCTCTGCCATTAAACAGCTTTTAGTACTACTTACACTACACAGGACAAACCTCTGCTTAAAACCAATGAGCCAGTTACCACAGACCATAAAGCAACCATAATATTATTTCCATGAAGTTAAATATACCGAAACAGGAGGTGGAAAGCTCCTTTTTGCTCCATTGCATAAAGACAGTTCAATGCTAGAACATCATATACACAGAATGGGTGTAAGTACTATTCAATGATTTATAGGGTCAATAAAATGGAAAGTATGTAGAGAGAGTATGGAAAAGACCATAAAGCTGATAGAGATGGATCAAGGGATAGTACATAAACAGTTCAATGCCAGAGCCACAACATAAACAGCAGTGCTTACAAATTATCTGTAAAAAAAGTCATTATATTCATCTAAGAACTAAGGAAGCCACATTGACACCATTATAACATATAACTTTATGAGCAATGAAGTTCAGTTCAAAGCATATTTCCTTCCATTAAGAAAGAATAACCATGTGGCTCCCTACAGGATGTAGTGACAATACAGAAAAGTGCAAGCAAAATATTATCTACTTTAATTAATATGATATTTTATCATACTACTCTCACAGCTTCAAAAAAGTGATAATTAATCACCGTAGTCACAGAGTCTTTCACCTCCTTTCCCCTTCCTTTAAGTACCATTTTTAAAATTTCAGTTCTGTACCCTATAGCTTTTAAACTTTTGTAGTCTATTTGTAGTTATGTATGGATGCTTTATATCAGGGGTGCCCATTAGGTCGATCGCGATCTACTAGTGATCGCGATGTCCTTTCCTCAGGCCGTGGGGCTTCTCCTCTGTATCCCCGCTGCTCTCCCCCATCTGTATGCAACGGTAATCCGAGGAGAAGTGAAGGAAGCGCTGCAGCCGGCAGGGGGAGGACGGAGGAGGGAGCCGCTATCACAGAAGTATGGCCGAGCAGTGAGCAGAGAGAGAGAGACGCTCGGCCAGGATCTGATAGCCGGCGGGTCTCTCTCTCCTCACCGCTCGGACATGCTGCTGTGACAGTGGCTCCCTCCTCCGCACCCCCGGGCTATGTACCAATCCCCTGTGCAGGACAAACACTTCCTGTTCATTCATGAGTTTCTCAATGGGGAGTAGCACTCTGTACAGAGGCTCCCCCCCATTCAAAAACTGGATGATAGTAAATATTTTCTGAATGAATGGGAAGCTCCTTTGCTTTCCATTCATTTAGAACAGGGGCCGCAGAAAAAGAGATTGAGGACTTTGTGTCCTCAATTTCTTTTTCTATTTTAAAAGGGAGATATAACCTCTCCCCGTGTGCATCGTCGGCCACATTCGGCTACACGAGCACCGCGGGAGGACAGGACACCGGCACCTCTAAAACGCACTGGAATGCAAGTTGGCCGACTCCCTGCGTTCAGGGGCAGGAGGGGGCGTGGGGTTGTATTGAAGTCAACGGCACCGCAGCCATGCTCCCCGTCCACACCCGGAACGCAGGCACATTAGTGCCTGCATTCCGGTCCAGTGCGACCTGCAAAAATAGTGCTTGCAGTATTTTTGCGGATTGCACTGGACCGGAACGCAAGCACTAATGTGCCTGCGTTCCGGGTGTGGGCGATCGCACTGTGGGCGGGGAGCATGGCTGCGGTGCCATTGACTTCAATGCACCGCCATGCCCCTTCCCGCCCCTGAATGCAGGTGTTTTTACATTGGTAGATCTCATTGAGTTCGTCATTTGAAAAGTAGCTCTCCAGATGAAAAATTGTGGGCGCCTCGGCTTTATATCATATATATGAGGGACTTTATTCAATGGTGTATCTATTTCAGGTAAACTGATTTCCCCAGATACTAACATATATGTCAACACCTATAAATGTTTTTACCCAAGATTCATACAACATTCACTCAGGATTCACAGATTTTCCAATCAAACCCAATCCAAAAAAATTATGAATCTTGGGTGGAAGTTTTGTAAAAACATTTACATATAGACCCCTTAATATATAATTATACCTGTTTATATATTTAATGATTGTGGCTGTTTTAGGGCTGTATGGAATAGGGGCACCCAGACAGTTTTATTTTCGCTTATATTATTAAAAATTAGATATTAAGTACTTGATACGACTTTACATTTTTGATGCAACTTGTTAATGATAACTCTTTATATTTTTCCTCTATTAGGGGCTTCTTTGCTTCTTCGTTATATAATTAAAAAGTGATTCCCCTTTGGAGGGGTCATGTAGTTCAGATAGCTGGGAAAGCCGATAACATTGTTTGTGATATTAGTACATTGTCAGTGTACAGGAAGTTACAAGTTCACTAGAAGTACTGAAAGTTTATCAGATATCTTCTGTGTTCACGGAAGTGATTGCAAAATTTATTAAGCTTTAAAAAAGAAAACTTTTGTAGCCACCACATTTAATAATTGGTAAGCTGCAATGAATTACATTTTGTTCTTGGTGATATTAAAGTCAAAAGGGCTTTAAGCTATTTTAAATGCTGATTAAATCACTTGGATGCTGTTCCTTAATGTTTAAAAGTTTTAGTTTCCTGCAGAATCAACTAGCCTTCTGAGCACTGGCTCGAATATCCTGTTTTACGATAGCTCCTTTCCCTTGTGGGGTCCTATGGAGCCATCCTTGTGTGTGCTAGTAAACTGTGTGTGTCTCCACAAATACACAGACATACAAGGCAAGCCGCTCCCTGCTCCTCCTTCCTCTTCCCTTCCAGGCTAGTAGAAAGATGGCCGCTGGAGACTGTGCTGTCCCCTGTAATCTTGGACTGGGCAGGAAGTTCAGTGAAGTTGAGCTGAGAGAGTTGGAGCTCTCTGTTTTGGAAACATGATGACTGTAAGTGCTTGGGCAAACATTTAACCCCTTCGTGACTGACGACGTACAGTGTACGTCGCCAGCATCGGGGCTGTTTAAACAGACTCCCGGCGACTTTTGCCGCCGGGACTCTGTTTAAACTTGTAGAGCCGACAGGGTCTTGGCATTCAGAAAATATATAATGTTGGGGGGTTTTACGTCATTTTCAGGCCTAAAATGTGGAATATAACATGGGTGCAAAAATGGAAAAAAGGGCCTCAGTCATTAAGGGGTTAAAGAGATGCTTTGCTGTGCAATATGTATTTGGATTGATCAATAAAAAAAGTTTGAGAGGTAAATGCTACTTTAAATATGCTTTAACTTCTCCCTGTATGAGAGAGATCGTAAGTAGCATATAATATGAAGGAAAGGGAACATATAGCTTGTATTTTCAAATGGCTGAAGAACTAGTATTCCAATAACACCTGACTACTAGCAAAAAGGGTTATCTTAAAGTATAACTAAAACCAAAACCTTTTGTTTTTATCTTTGGTTAAAGTAGTGGGTTGTTAAAACCCAGTCAGTGTTTTTTGTACCCTCTGTGCCATTGGGGAGATTTTCCTTGACTTCCTGCCTTGAGACAAAACAGGCAGTTACTCAACAAAGGGAGGGAAATCCTCTCTTAGACAGCTGTCAGTAAAGAAAGTGTCCTTGTTGGAAGATGTCCCTCTTATCCTGTTCAGTTAAAATTCTAACTTTTCTCTCACTTGGTAACAATGGTCACCAGGAGGGATAATAATGAGGGTGAATCTCCCCAATGGCGACAGAGGTTCTAACTAGGGATCCACTGATACCGGTTTTTCAGTATTGAGTACACATACTGACATTTTGCTTTCGGTACTCGCTGGTACCGAGTACTGATACCAGTGCCTCCGCTGGCATGGAGCCGTCTTCCTAGAAACCAGGAAGCCAGGCAGCGCATAATGACATGCCACCTGCTTCCTGATTGCCTGGGAAGCCGGGTCCATATTGTTTGTGTTTGGCTGGAAAGCCGGCTTCCCAGCCAATCAGCATCGAGTGGTCTGTTCGGCCGCCTCGAAGCTGATTGGCTGGGAAGCTGGCTTTCCAGCTAATCAGCATGGAGCCGGCTTCCCGGCAAATCAGGAACCCAGGAGGCGGGTCATTACTCGCAGCCCGGCTTCCTGATTGCCGGGAAGCCGGCTCCATGTTCCCCTACCACACTGCCGGTCAGAGGAAATCTTCCTCTGACCAGAAGTTCCGGTATCAGGGAAGATATCGGAGCATTTGGGCGAGTAAGAGTACTGGCCCAAATAGTCGGTATCGGCACCGATACTATTATCAGTATTGTTGCACCCCTAGTTCTAACCTTTCCCTACTTTAATCAAAGCATTAAAAAAACAACATATTTTTTACTTTAGACACACTTTAAGCACTACAAACCCTGGATGAAAAAAGTCCTGAGCAGGTAGGCTATGTTCCTGAGGGCATTTGAAGGCTACATTTTCAGTTTGATTAGAGTGCACATTTAAGTAGATTTTTTTTTAGTTTTCATTGTACTCTCTTTTTATTTTTCATTGTGCTGTCCTCAGTTGTTATACTGTTTACATTCATCTCCCACAGTTCAAAATGTCCCAAAATTCATAAATTTACCAAGAGGGGCACAAGCTAAATAAGCAGGTTTACTGTACATCCAGAACCATGGCAATCTTCTCTGTATGAAGCAGATTGGGCTGTTTAGCTGCCCTATTATGAACAGTTGCAAATCTTGAGTTGGCAAATGCCAAGGGTTGTTTCCGAACATATAAGAAAAAGAGGCTTAGATTAGTAATGGCCTTAATAATTGATACCGGAGTGGATACCGTTGGTATATAGAACTGCTATAAAAGATTTGTAAAAACATAAAAAGGGACAAAATGTGACCAATAAGAACAGTCATTTGACGTGAAATTGATAATCAATAGCTAATGACTGTGGGTTGGCTATTTATTCTTGCCAAAAGCATTATTTTTACATAGTGTTTGAATGTGAGTATGAAAAGACTTTCTACTTGGTCCAGAGCTTTTTCACAGCAGGAGTGTTTTTTTTCTTATTATTTTTACCATGGTTACAAAAGGAACAGTTATGATTTTAAAATGGGCTCTTATTTTACAGCTGCTATTCACTTCAAACAGTGCAGGACTGAAAGATTTCATTAAGATACAGAAAATACTTCAAGGATGGCGATGTCTAGAAATGCCAAGGAAGACAATGTACACATCCTGTACATAATTACCGGGTATCCAAAGACAAGAACTCTCAGTGTAATTGTGGTTTTGTCTTTCTTGGAAAAGACAATGCAGCAGACACATAAAAATGTTTCTCTCAGCACAATAAGGAACATCCCCCATCGTTCATGAAATTTCAGGATCTGTCATCAAGATGTGAGGAATCCTTGTCGCTCAGACGGTTATTAAGCATCATAGGCTTCCACCATTTATACCGTCTAATGAATTTTGCCTGGATTGTATTTCTGCGTTGTATTGCTATATTGTTTTCTATACAGAATGTCTGTGCATTTGTGGTAGTCAAGATTTGCTCCAAGGCATAGAAAAGCTAAATGTATTTTTTATCGTTTCAGTTATAAAACTTAAAATATAACAGCGGATGTCTGTTTTTTTGCATATTACTGTAAAAGTTAAATATCCTTCACTTTATGGATGTAACAAGTTGCAATCCTGTATTGTATTCATGAAAACATTTTCTAATAAAAATTTATATGCTTAAAAAAAAAAAGTTAAATATCTGACACCAGACCTTCAAGACAGGAAGACAGGGACAGACATTATATTTAAAGGTTAATTTCCCATTGAGTAAGTGGGAATACAAACTAAGGCAGGCAGGCCAGTGTGGTGTTTATGTGCCACAATCTTCCATTCTGGTAACTAAAAGTTTTAAAGGGTTCTCTGGAAATAGTAGCCTGCACTTCGGTTGTTCACATACTTTGGTGACACCTACAACTTCAAATTATGGTGACACCTGCAAATTGAGATTTGGTTTTATTGAATTTGCACTTTGTATGTGTATACCTTTACCAGGATACCTTTTTTTGTGTGCCTTTTTGAGTCTGCCTCATTTCCTAGTTGGCAGACATCCAGCATCACCTAGTACCTTCATTTCCCTATGAGTCAATGGATTTCAGTTCTTCTTCAGTTCAGGAGAAGTGAAAACATAAGCTTTGTGAGGTATTTGCCAAATCACACATTCCAACATTTCAATTTCAACTGCAACCTAAGAGCTAAATTAAGCCGTTGTCATAACCAAGCCTAGTCCGAATGGTTACTTATCATCTATGATAAGTAAGCAATAGGATTAGAAATGAGAAAAGGATGAGGTGTTTGTAGTCCAAATCAGAAGAGAAGCCTTGGATGACCAGGCTGCTCCTCCATATGGCAAGTGAAAATAGGAAAGAAACAACACTTAGGGGTCTATTCACTAAGCTGCCGTAGGCAGCCGAGTGAATGACCGACCTGAAGTGAAGTGAGCCGAACACTTCAGGTCGGCTTGCTTCGCATGGCTTCGGCCGACCCGAAGTGCAGAAGGAGTTCGACTCAGCCGATCCAACATTTGGATCGGCTGAGCCGAACCGCCGGCAGGCTCTATTCTTATAGATGCCGAACAGCAGTGAGTGAATAGCCTCAAAAGTTTAAAAAAGTAAATAGAAAACTATTGTGTGGAGCAAGCAATGACAGCTAGCTCCGCCCAACAGTTTTCTATTGTCTGGCGGCTCTGCTGCCGTAAAAAAAAACCGGCCAGCTTCGGCTTTCAGCGCGGCTCAGCCGAGCCGAGGCATATGCGTACGGCTCGACTGAGCCACTGGGCCACGTTCGGGAGCTGTACGGGCTATAGTGAATAGCCCGTACAGCACCCCTTCAGTTCTACTGAACCGAAGGGGTCCTGGGGCCGAAGCTAGCCGAAGGATCGGCCGAAGCTACGGCTAGTTCCTTCGGCAGCTTCGTAAATAGACCCCATAGACTCAAATTTGCCATAATGGTAGTACATTTCCTTAGGTGTCAAAAAACTCTTTACCTTGCAAGATGCACATAAGTTGCTGATTTGGCCCATTAACTTAAAAACATAAGTATAGGATGATCAGAAAAAAAACCCCCAATAAAATATGTATTGAACATTGGGTTTAGGAAACACCGTTTTTTTTTTACAGAGCAAGAGGTCTGATGTATAAGGGTTTAGGTTGACAGCAGTATGAGATGGATAGGTTATAAGACTAGACCAGCAGACTTGGATAATCCACAGCGATAGAAACGACAGGAAAGAGAAAGAAGCTCACAGATCTAGCACAATTAAAAGCTTCACTACGTATAACATCAATGGTCGCACTCACAAAATGACTTGAAAGTAGTGCTTCTGAAGGCCATGGGAAAAGTCATGTACTAGGTCCTGGCTATGTCAAGATATGAACTAACATATGTAGATTTCCTATTATCCATTGTACTTTTTTGGGAAGGATTTGTCCAGGTATGGCTATAGTTGGGAACATTTCATGTAAATTGACTCTGATAGTCTATTGCAAATTGAAATAGCCAATAGTAATGTAGCAATGCATTTCAATGGGAAATTATTTTTTTTATTCTGACATCGCTACGTGTCAGAATAAAGAAAAAAAAAGACACAGCAGTTTTTCTCTCCTTGGCGGCCGGGAGCAGGAGACTCCCGGGGCGCCAGGGAGAGTTAGCTGTTTGGAGATCAGTGTCCGTGGTTAGCAGGTAACCAGGGGCGCTGATCTCTCTGCAAGTGGCCGGAGCCAGCCGTAAGATCACGGCTGGCTCCGCCCAGCTGTCAGAAGCTCGGCCAGCTTCGGCTTTTAGCACGGCTCAGCCGAGCCGATGCATATACGTTCGGCTCGACTGAGCCGCTCGGCCAGGTCTGGTAGCTGTACGGGCTATAGTGAATAGCCCGTACCGCACCCCTTCAGTTCTACTGAACTGAAGGGGTCCTGGGGCCGAAGCTAGCTGAAGAATCGGCCGAAGCTACGGCTAGATTCTTCGGCAGCTTTGTGAATAGACCCCCTTAGAGATTGTTAAACTGCAATATATCACATTTCTGTTTTGGGGTTTAGACACACTTTAAGCTTTGTGTGGTTTCTGCAAGCTGAAACTTCCACTGAGGTTTTACAGTTCTTGGAAACTCTAGTAGGGAGATGTATCCTTGTTTTAACGAAATCCTACAACCATTACAATAAATAATGGTGCCTTTGTTATGACTTTGCACATAGGAACGGATATAAAAGCTACTGTTGGGAAATCTCTGGGATCTATAAAAAGGTATTTCAGTTCTGATTAGAGCTTGTCTGCAAATAACAATTTTAGGCTTTGACTAGTACATAAAAAAAAAAACATTATAAAAAAGAAAAAAAATAGGAGTAAAAGGTAAAAAAAAAAAAGTAGCAATATTTGTAATCTATTCCTCTGATGATTACTAAAAACATCATGCAGAATATTTAACTCACTGATCTCTGATTGTTATGTCTTTTCTAATCGACTATAAGACAGAACAAGCTTCTCTTGTTGCTGTACTGTACCCCAAAGGGAGACTGACACAATCCAGCCTCTTTATCTTTAAAACTACATAATGCAGGTCATTTTCTCTTCATTGATTTAGGTTTACAACATTCAACAAATCGTACATGTAAAATGCTTTAGCAAAACAACACAATCAATGTGAATTGATATAGATAAATATGGTCTGGGATGCTTGACAAATTTATCCTGCCATGGGGATCATATCTTAACAAAATACATTTGGCAGAGCACATGCTATAAAAGGAAGCTCAGAGTGGATTATTGAAACAGTGTTTTATCCTTTATCAGTACTAAAGACCTAGACAGAACAGAATGAATACATGTCATCAACATTAAAGGGAAAGGGTGGCCAGATATTGGCCAAAAAAAGCATATTGTGCAACTCTGTTTGCAACCTTTGCGGCATATGGATGTAAAGGGTACCTGTGCAGAAAGTGATTTGCAATCACAGTTATTTTAGTAGAAGGTAGTAATTGGTCCACATTGGGAAATGATATGGGAGTGCCCATAGTCGCCTAGTTGGTAGTAACAAGGTTAAGCATAGCCAAGCAGAGAGGTGAGAGCAGGGAAGGCGTCACTGGATCTGCAAGTAGCCGGGTGAGTGAATGGACCACCATACACAAAAGACTAATTGCATTGTTAGCTGGGAACCTTCCAGGTAAACTACTAGAGGGGTTGGGTCCAGTAGTTGTTTTTTTTCTGAGAAGCATCATGCTAAGTTCACATTAGGTGGCATAAGTCCTGGAAAACTAAGAGATTGTGCCATACTGTAAGGAAAATGTTTCTAGATTTGGAGGGTGAAGTGTGAGGACTGCCGATCAACTTTTTAAGTGAACCTTGTTGCTTCTTTTTTTTATTTAATTTTTTCAATTGCTGTAGCAGCATTGCTTAGCTGGAACATATAGTAAACAAGGGCTGAAGAGGGTTGGCTGTCACTCTTATTACCTGGTGGTCGAGAACAGAATAAGGTCAAGTGCTTTCAAGTTTCAACACTTCCATTATGGGAGGGAACGGACCTCTGACAAAGTGGGCTGCTTCCACGTCAGCCAAGAGACTATTGCAGCATTTCACTACATATATGGCAATAGCATGTAAACAGACAGATCTCTAGTTATCTACCATTCTTGATGAGAGATAAAACTATGTAGGGATACATAGCCTCTGGCAGTGCGGGATATGCTGTTCCAGGTCTGCCCAGCTCCTGAAGCCTGTTGTGTTTTTTCGATTATTTTACATTACAAAGTGTTTTTTCATTATTTTACATTACAAAGTGGATAACAGTTAGACTCAATGGTGGGGTTCGGGAAGCCCAAGTAGGAAGATTCACAAGGGGAAGCCGGTGGTCAGCATCAGACTGCTGCTCTTTTTAATTAATCACAAGCAATTTTAGCATCTCTGTTGAGCTACTAAAAATTCCCTTGGTAGGCATGATGAGAGGTGAGTGTTCCTATAGAACATTATTTATTGTGACACACTTTTTCACAACTTCCAGTATCAGCTTCCTTTGCAGTTCCTTGCAATCGGTCATTCAACAACTCTGAGCCATAAAGTCAGTGCTGAGAGACTTTTATCTGCTAGGCAATGTGATCACTGGCCTAAATGGGGAGCAAGTAGCTATATAACCCACCTCATGTGTCACTGATTGCAGATCCCATTGTGATTGCTTTGTTATAAGAAGGTTTTCTGCAATAAAAGTACTGGTCCAAGAGATCCCAATTGCTTTAACCTGTTCTCAGGGTCAGGTCTTGGTTCACGCCCATGATTTATGCTAACAAATAATTTTAATCTGGGGGAATTTCAAAGTAAAAAATTTCAGGAATACCTTGAACACAGAATAGTTGTAGGTGATGTTTAGTGCTTTTAGGGCTGTATTTCCTTGGATTTAGAATCAATAAATACACACTGAAGCTGCAGGTGATGCTGTCATTGAAATCTAATGGTCCAGGAGCTGGGGAACAGGGGGGATGAGCAGTTAAGACCTGTGATTACAAGTGGCAAGTGCCAAATTTTAACAGATCAAGAAGTTGTGTGTGGATGCTGGGTGGCCAAAGGTTTGGTTCATATTAAGCTTTTGAGAAACAGCACTCTGTACTTGAGTTATTACCATTGTAACTACCGCAAGCTGTAAAGTGACAAAATGGCAACACTTCCTATGAGAAGCTCAGCACTACACAGTCTGACAAGAAACCATACCCATCTTACAGAAGCACAGATGAAACTTAATTATAGATAATTAATTATGATAATTTCAATGCAAACCAAGCTAGGAAGGATCTGTTATTTCTGGCCTCATTAAAGATTTCCGCTCACTCTTAGAATGCTCTGTTCCTCTACCTTGGGATGATCACACTGGGAAGGAATGCTACATTGCTAAACTGAAACATGCAAATGGCATGGACAAGATATTCTATTTGATAGTTAACCAAGTGCATAAAGCATAATTTTCTGTATACTGACCTCACAAGACTTAGAAGGTAAAACATTAAGTTCACAGATGCAGTGCAGAAATCATGAGAATAGAAATCAGATTATCAGAAGATAATTTTTTAGAGGTATTAAAACCAAGTAAACACAATAGTCATAAACATATCTGAATAAGCAATAAAATATTTAACACATGTGGGCTCATGTATAAATGCTGAACACCAGACGCAAAATATACAACACAGGAAATAGCCTAAATTGTGTTAATGCTGAATATGTTAATGCTGAATATAAACTTAGTTTTTATTATAATTCTAAAAAGAACAAATGTAATTCTATTGTGTATCAGCTGCTTATAAAATGCACCAATGTATTAGTATAAAGACTGCAATTGCATCATCACATCTACTGATCATGTGATTGAGTCACTCAGAGAGACCCGGGAAGTTGTTCTTTCAGAAGGCGTACCCAAGACTAGATCAGCAGTATGCTGGAGACACACACATGAAAAGAGGTTAGAAAAAGGACCTTTAGTTTGCACTAAGTTACTATTATTTCTCAGCACAAAGACTGCTTGTGCAAATGCATCTATCCATTCAATGTATGGGCAACACTATTTGCAAACAATTTTGAAATTGGCATAAAGGTTTCCAGTGCAGAGTAGAAAATGCAAGCCTTCCCTTCACTGGCCTTTATAATCAACATTCTTATAATCCCATTCAGAGCAAAGTGATAGGTTCTCCTAAAAGAAGAACCCCCCACACACTACTATTCAACTTTTCTGCACTACCCTAATGCTCTGTTCCTCCATCGCTGCCGGAAGTCCTAACTTTGTGTAAACCCTAAGGTGGTGTTGGAACTTACACATGAGTAATGACTACTTTTCCTTCCTTATGTGATAGTTTGTGGGTCTGGTGATTGGCTGCTGAGGCCCAAGCACTGCATTTTAGGCATCCGAGGAAGAGGTGGAGGTTACGTGCTTCACCATAATCAGAAATAATGGGTATTTCCTCACAGCTTGGGAGAAGAACAGATTTGTGTAGGAATATGATGGTGAGCAAAAGGAAGGGGGGTGGGGTATGGGTTCCTCTTTCAAGAACCTGTCACTTTACCCCAAATAGGCTACTGACATAGTGCCATTAATAGTATTGCTTTATATGGTGTAACTGGTGTCTTCAGTTTAGTGGTTCTTCATATATACATAAACCATAGATGAGTTTCGAAAAACAGAGAACATTGGTCATGAGAAAAAAGATGCACACCAGCAAATTGGCTCTGTGTGTGTGTGCTTGTGTATGTGGTGGGGAAGGTGGGACAGTCATATCATACAATCTTTAGTTAAGTAGATACACAGTACTTACACCAACTATGAAGAAATCCAGCCAACACCAGGCATTAGTGAAGTACTTCTTAAAGCCATAGGCCACCCATTTCAATAGCATTTCCAGAACAAAAACGTAAGTGAACACCTTATCTGCATACTCCAAGATGATTTTCATGACTTTCCTCTGGTCGATGTAAATATCTTCAAATGCCTGGGAAACAAAAAGCAAGTACTCAAGACACAAGCGCATTGTAACACATAGTTAATGTAAAATATGAACTTCCATTGCCATGGCAACACAAACCAGTTTTTGCTAAGTTTTTCCATGCAGCAGACTTGTTTGTGACCTCTTTGGATAAATTATGAACAACTGAGATAACTTTGAAAGATGAATACCTGCGCTGATGATTATGTGTATTATTGCCACAGCCACAGAGTGTTAAAGCCGATAGAGCTTTTTTTTGTGATGCTGTGTTGTGATGATGAAAAGTAATCAGGCATATTATTCATCACACCTGTGGGTACAAATGTGTCATCATATCTAATACAATGATGTCATCATGTCTAACTCAAGGGCGTCTTTGTATTTACAATAACAGCGTCACTACACTGAACAATAGCCACCCCCATATATAATATTGGTACAGAGTGCTGCTCAATGGATACCTGTGTTACCAGTGCAATAGAGGCTTGGGAAAAGATGACAAGCAGTGCCACACCCACACAAATACAGGCTTGTAGGGTTGTTGAAAGGTTTTTACTGTACACTACTTGAAAAGGACTACACACCAGACAGTAGCTGACTGGTTTGCTGAATGTTACAGGACAGTCTAATAGACTTTATTACAGAAAATCCCTCACTAGGTATATTTAGGACACTCTAGTTATTTACAATGGTGCCTGATATACAGTATAGGATCCAATAGCTTCATATCGATTCTACACGATTTTCATACCTCGTTTGGTTAGTTTGTCAAAGGCTTTCCAAAACTCTTTTACCCTATTAAAAAAATGTGGTCTGTTCAGTAATTTAAAGGCCTCAGTTCATCAACTTTTTACAAGGGAGATAAGTCAGGTTGCTTCTTAGGTGTGGTGCTGCTACACATACCTTTGTTTGGTTTCTCAGAGGCTTTCCAAAACTCTTTCACCCTATTACAAAAGGGGGTCTGCTAAGTAATTTAAAGGCCTCAGCTCATCACATTTTTACAAGAGAGAGAAGACAGGTTGCTTCTCAGGGGGGGTGCTGCTAAACATACCTTTTCATTTCTATAGGTGTGACAATTTAATTCTTGGAAAGCCGTAGCACTATGGGAGTGAGCCATTCAAACATGAGCGTGTTCTGACATGTTCTAACTTACACTTGCCTGGGTCGCAGACCAGTTGACTCAGTCCTTAAGGAGTAGCAGAAGAAATAACACTTGTGTGCGTTGCACTGTTGGCGGAAAATGAGTTTAAGGAATCTGGAGCAGCAAATTATCATAAAATTTTGCGTGAAAATTGGCAAAAGTGAGAGTGAAACTTTAGCTCTGTTACAATAGGCCTATGTTGAATATTCCATGAAGAAATCAAGTGTTTTTGAATTGCATAGGCGGTTTAAAGAGAGGGGGGTAGATGTCCATGATGATGCAACAAGTGGGCAGCCAAAAACACAACCAACATTGTTACTTGAAAAATCTGAAAAGGTTATGGGAATCTGTTCAGAGGAAAAGACCGTAACTCTGGCCTGACCAGTGGATTCTCCGCCACAACAATGCTCCTACTGCATATGATGCGTTAAGTGTTTGCAAGTTCCTGGCCCAGAAATCCATTCCGAAACTTGACCAACCACCTTATTCCCCTGACATAGCACCCTGCAACATTTGGCTGTTTCAAAAATTAAAAAATGCCTTCGAATGAAACAGATTTGATGACATTCCAGACATCCAGCGTGCCATTACAAAGATACTCTGCAGTGTTCTGGGAAAACAAATTCCAGGAATGTTTCTGGCAGTAGCACAGTCGTCTAGAAAAATGTGTTGCTTCACAAGGGGACTACTTTGAAGGTGACAACAGCCGCTAGTGTATAGGTAAGCAAACATTTTTTTTACACTCCATTCTGGGAACTAAATTGTCACACCTCAAAAATATGTATGGCAGAAATTACCCCTTGCAACCAGTCTGTCTTTGGAGAGCTGATAAAAAGATTACTGTAGGCCATGGGTAGGCAAACACCAGCCCTCCATCTGTGGTACAATTACAAATCCCATTAGGCATTGCAAGACTCTAACAGCGACATGCATGAGTCCCAGAAGCAGATGCATGATGCGATTTGTTTCACCACAGCTGGAGTGAGGGAGTTTGCCTACCCCTGCTCTAGGTTATCCTCAGCTCTTCTACTGAAATGAATGAGATGAGTACTGAAAAACACTGAAGAGCCTGTCTCCATTAGAATATGAAAGCAGTTTAGCCCTTTTCTGCAGACCCACCATTAAACTGAATGGCCACCTGGTTATGGTTATTCTACTGATAAAGAAAACATAGTTCCTTTATTACAACCTCTGCCTGCTCAGTAAAAGAAACCTAAACTGGTATACACTGAGCAGAATCCATTCCCTGATTAATTTAACTTTTTACAGTAAGCATCAAATATAATGGCATCATTTTACTGAATGAGATTACACGCATGTTATGCAGGAAGAATGTCTAATGTGGTCATTTCTGTGTCACCCTAGGGGACTTTAATAATTATTAATGCAAAGCCATTCAATTTCCCAATCAAAACAGCATAAGAAAGCGGCAGACTTTAAGCAAAGACACAAATTTTTTTTTTTATACAACCATTTTGTGAGGCATTTTCATTAGACAGGGGGTAAAATGGATTAAAAGGTGTTCTGGCATATTTTAGGAAGCAAAGCTGGTTCCCAAATGTATTATGAACTCCTTTACAAGCAATGCGAAATGGTTGCTTTCACAGGTTTTAGCTGAAATAGCTATTCGTCTTATTATACTTGGCCACATATTGTCAACATTGAAATGTGATTACTATCATAAGATAATGGTTTTCAGTAATTGTTGGGCAGTACTATGCCTTGGCACCAATAAAGAGCTGTAATGTAATGCACGAACGTGGTTCTAACGTGTCACAGAGCAGCTCATTTGCCTTCTTTGCATTCAACGCCTGTTAAATGACAGGCACTATTAATATATGCAAACACCAACAAGCACTTGGTGACTGTGTGCTATGCCTTTCCCTCTATGTATGTAAATCCTGACAATGAACTCCTCTTTTATTATCCCTTTTGGTCTGTTTAATATACCATTAAAAGTGTTTGTTATATCTGTTTAATAAGTTCAAGAATGCCCATTGATCTTGCCAGAAATCTTGTGAGTTAATAACTTCCTTTGCTCTTTGCCTGTGTTGACAATTGTCAATTACATTGTGCTGCTCAGCTCCCTGAGAACAATGCCCCTCTATGTTATGGATAACAGGCAAGGAACTGGATGATGTAGTCCTATCTCTTATCCTGATACAGAAGGGTGAGTGAGATTGCCATCCTTGGACATGGAGTGTGTTACTGGCAGGATCACCAGGTAAAAATAAAGGTAGAAAACGCATGCAGCAAACACATCTATGGACTGGTAAGCTGCAATAATATTTTTTTGTTTTTACATACGCTTTAAAGTTGAACTCCAGTGACAAGAATGATAATTTAAATATGTTTATCAGTAGCCACTAACTATATAGATCCAAATGCTTTTGCAAACCTCAATATTACCTTGAAAAAGTATTAGTGACATAATCACTGTGCTGCACACAGCCTGTAAAAAGAGTAGAGATGTGGGTGGGATCCAGTAAGTCCTCCCAGTACAAGCTGCCTGCCGAAAACTGGGAGGGGATACAAGACTTGTTAGCCTTTAGCTTTAAGAAATACAGCAGTAACTATGTTGCCTAACAACAGCCTGCTGATTGCAAGATGAAGGAGTAGCAAGCAATTTCTGCTCCTCCTGTCATCATGTTGGCTGTCAGCCCATAAGCATGCGCAGAGTCTGAATGGCCCCTAGTGCTGCCCCTCCTTTCCTAGTCTAGTTGATGCTGTGTAGTGACTAAAAGAGGACGATATCAAGAGACAATAAGGTACCTATACAAGTTGTATTTAAAGATATATTTAATTTTCTTTATAGGAATACACATACGTATTAAATTATATTTCATATCTGCCTGGAGTTCAACTTTAAAGGAGAAGTATTGGGAGAGTAAAATGTGCAGGTGACACTGCAGCTGTCTCACACCGGCTCTATAGATCGAGAGCTTAGCGAGCACAAACCGCTGATCGCTCAGCTCACAGTCTTCTCCCTGTAGGGAAAAGTGACTGTTAGTCACCATTCCCTGCAAGGATCCCCGCTCCCCTCTCTGTTCCTCCAGCGGTCATTGAAGGGACAGACAGGGGAGAGGGTGGGGACAGTTGGCTCTGACTCTAGAGAGGCAGAGCCAGTTGTCAATCAGGAAGCTGGGTGTATCCCAAAAACATTGTCGGGATCTTTCCTGGCTGCAGCGTGGCTCTGCGGTGTCAGCAAATAGCAGGCAGTATCCCACTATATGCTGACTTTGGGTCACAGGAGTACATTAGTAAATATACTCCTGTGACTCAAAAAATTGACTAAAGTAAAAAAAAAGGCTTGGATTGGGTTTTCATTCAAACATAATAGGAGAAGGAAACCAAAGGGAAATTTCTCCTAATGAAATTACTAATAAATACCCTTACTTGGTTTGCTGCTATTACACTGTACACATGCTGTTGTCATATAATAAAAATAATTGATTTACTTTACATGGGGTTGGTTGATGCTTCTTTAAAATATAAAACATATACAATACTCACCAGTGCCCCACTGCTAAGAAGAATCATGAAGATGATAAACGACTCAAACCAATTGTGTTCAACTATCCTGTAACAGGTCCTTCTTAGCTTCCACCACACTTTGCCAACACCTTGTGTGATGTCCACTTTGCAGCAGGGGCAGTAATACAAACAGCCTAAAATGGATTACATCAATGTAAAATGAACAAGAGCTAATCATTTCTATTAGTGTAAGTTAATATAACATTCTATTACAGTTAAAATTATAAGAAGACTAGTGCATAGCTAATTAAAAATTAAAAAATGTAATAAAATTTGAATATATATATATATATTGTGTAGCTTAAAGAGTGACATAAAACTACTGAGTTACAGTTGGGTGTTATGTGTTCAGCTCCATGTATCAGTAGCAGAGAAGGATAAATATCTTAGTACAAACAGTGAAACTGAAGATCGATTTATGGCATTCAGCTACAGCATGAGCCAGTATCACATTGTAATGACCTAGGGCGGTGTTTCCAAAGCTTTTCTCAGACGTGTAGCAATAGTACAACTTTTGCTGAGCCCAAGCATGATTTGTTCTAATATATTTCCCCCTAGTGTAACACCGACCTCTTTAGCCGTTACCCACAGCTCTAGTCATACCAGATATCACCGAGCAATCCACAAAAACTCATACTCCCTCCTTCTTTAAATAGAGCTCTTGTTGTACATCATTTAGATTCTCATCGCAGCACCCTATAAAAATCTTTCTAATGGTAGTCCAACAAATGGTGCAACTTGCGACAGACTGATGTACACTGTTGTTGTAGATCACCTACACTCCATACATTGTTAAAACCTCAAAACGATTATGAGTGATGCTTGCAGTGATGGCACGGATAGCGCCGTGCTTGAAAGTATTGAATGTAAAATCACCAGCACTGAATAGAGTAAAAAAGTACATTCTTGTCCCTTTTTATTGAAATCTCATCACATGCCTTATATATGCCAATGTTATTATTATTATACAGGATTTATATAGCGCCAACAGTTTACGCAGCGCTTTACAAAATAAGACTTTCATGACAAATGTTTCAGGGCCACCCAGGGTCCCTTCTTCAGGGTGACATAGTAAGACCCCGTTCACACCGGGGCGGTTCGGCCCCACGGATCCGCCGACATGAACACTTCCATTCATTGCTATGGGGACCGTTCATGCGACCGCCAGCGCCCGTGCTATCCGAACTTGGCTTATATGAGGCATGTAACGAGATTTCAATAAAAAGGGACAAGAATTGACTTTCTTACTCTGTCAGTGGTGGTGATTTTACATTCAATTGATTGATGTACGTGTAGTGAGGTATACATGAATCTGTCAGAACTGTCACAGGTATCTCTCCTGCAAAGTTTTACAGGCAGAAAGGTTATGTACAGAAGTTTGTAGAGTGATAGAAATGTACCAAATATAAATTCCAGAGGAAGATAAAACAAATTTGGTTGCAGAATTGTCTCAAAGATGCAACACAATAATCGCATGTGCGCACAATCAATTTACTCCAACATAGAAGTGGTCTTATTTATCTCCACTTTCTTTATTACTGACATTGAGGTATTATTTTTTAATGAATTTTCACAATTTTAGCACAGATGATAAACGTGTTTCAAATAAGAAGTGCATGAAATGGTCGCTCGCGTCAGTACTAACAAGGTAATATCAAAGGGTTTTCATTATTTTGGCATCCAACTACATACACACTGCCAGAAATGTTTCACAATGCTATACTGAATCTCCCTCAATGTCTTTTCCAAATTGACCCTGGGGTACACAGGCAGGTCCAGCCTGCTGTTTAAATCATTATGCTTCCTGTAATGCTAGAGGAATAATTTCCCACAGGCTATACAACACATAGATTCTAAAGTTGGGCATACACTGCTCAAATTTCCAAATTCGAACAATGTGTGGCCCTGCCAACACCACTCCATTTGACGAAAGTCTATTTTTCAATCAACTCAATCAACTATCATCAAAGGAGCCAGGAAGAGAATTGTCAGCTCAACAGTTTTGGAAGGCAATCATCATAAGTCACTGTTTCTCCCATCCACACTTGTTAGCATAGATGCGGGAAGCAAGAAAAAACGCCAAGTATATGGCCAGCTCATGTCTTTAAATCTCAACCAGAATGCGTTCTATCACTGACACAAGTCCCAAACTTTGACTCAAACAGCTATCAGGTCACCAGAATTTGGTAAATCTGCCATCAATCAGCAGTTAGCTTTCAACAAAATAAAATAATTTATTCACAATAATGGCCTTATTTATTAGGACAAAGAGGTCTAGCTGTCACCTCTAAGTTCAGATGATACCTAGGGAATCTCTTTTGTGTTAGTACAAGGAAGTAACCCACCATAGAAGGCCCTTTTAAGATATTAGACAAACAATAATAAAATATAGCTGAAGGGAAAATAAAGTAGTACATCTTGGACAGAACTGCCACCATTCCTGAAAACTCAAGTTATTTTAAATTATTTTAAACTTTAAATTTTAAAGTTATTTTGGTTATAAGTAAAAATCGGATGCTTCCTATTGTCTCCTTATATCCCTTAGATCTCCTGTGGTGAAATACTCCCACTACAGTTCTCAGTTGGTTCCAGCATGCCTTGAGGAGAGTTTGCCAGTGCTCTGAGGGCGCAGAGAGCAAAACTAAAGGCATGTCTTTGTGCTTGCCCTACTGTGAAGTTTCGTTTTTTGAATCATGTAATTATAAGTTGCCTTTGTCTCAAGAAATTATTAATTAATTAAAATAATAAGCTCTTCATAAATTTGAAAGACATGTGATTACTCATGAAATAAATGGTCAGTAATGAATCCATGCTTAAGTACACCTGAACATATCTGATATCTAAGGCAATTGCCCTGACTTCTTCTATGCTTGAAATTATATCAACTCAATGTTTCCAAGATAATAGGTGGAATACAAGATTTCCAATGACAAGATCAGAAGTTTGGCTGACACTCACCAAAATCATCCTAAAATGTATGTATCTGGATGTTGCCAAAAGAGAAATCATGAAAACCATCACTTATGATTCCATATCACTAGTATGTAATGTAATGGTTTCAGTACTTCACATTAACAGAAAAGGCTTCATGGAGGCAATCTAGATCCTTTCATTCTCTAACATTCAGCGAATGGATGTACACACCAGTATGATGTGACACTCTGAAAACAATAAATACCAGCTCAGTCTTGAATTTTCTTATTATTATAAAGAGTAAGCACAAAGATAATAAAATAATCTAACTCAATTGGTTTGTAGCAATTATAAATGAGTGGCAATGAACAGTTTTAGTTTTGTGAACCAGGACTGTATTTATTTAGTGGAAAAAGAAAAACATCTTAATTTGAAAAAAATCTTTTTAATTGAACTGTTTTATCAAACGGAGAGAAACAAAGAGTTTTAAATAGCAGGTTATGTAAGTAGGGCTTCAGAGACCTGTAGAAAAAGTGATGTGTTTTCAATAAAATAGAAATGCTCATAAAAACAGCAACTGTTGTCTGCTCTGACCTTAATCATCTGAAAAATCATTAGAAGTAGTCACATTATTATTATTACTACAGGTATTTATATAGCGCCAACAATTTACGCCGCACTTTACATAGTTGCACATTTACATCACTTCCTACCCTCAAGGAGCTTACAATCTAAGGTCCCTATCTCACATGCGTACATATAGGGCCAACTTAGAGAGGAGCCAATTAACGTTCCAGCATGTCTTTGTAGTCACATTCAACTAGACCTCTTCTGTGATGTTAAAAATGTTTTGCTACTCATCCAAATAGCTTCATCAGAACTTGGATTAGTGGTGAAATATCAACATTACAGAACAACAATACAGAATGTGACGAACTACTACTAGCTATATCATGATTTGGATAGCTGAGGACCTTCACAGAACTGGAAAATCATTGGACAGAAAATCAGATCATAGCTAACAATGGGACAGAAGTTAGGTAAACCAAGAGAGGGGTATATCTGTGTCACCAAGGGGTCATGGGGAAAGAATTGCAATTATTGGGGAGCCGCCGCCTGGAACACAGGGACACCCTGGGGATATAAACCCTAGCCAGCCTATGACAGTAGAGATAACAAAGGAGAGCCCTTACTGACCCGTCTCGCTCTCATCAGGCCAGGCGGCAGATATAAGTACGGAGCCTTGATCCGATCTAAATTTGTGAGCAAATTTAGATCGGATCAAGGTCCATAACACTTGGGCTCCATTTTCTCAGTCATTAGAGTTTTCTTTTGGCAGTAAGAAATTTATAAAAGATAGGTCTTTTGCAACTTTAGACAGTGTATCGAAAATGCTGCATATCCCGCTGGGAATATACTGACTGTTTGTGTATAGCCACAGCCCAAATTTTGGACTAATCTTTACACCATCACAGTTTTGCATGTGTTTACTATAGCGGAATTCAGAAATGTGATTTCCTTAAAGCTTTGTGTCAAGTTATACCTGCAGTATTGAGTATGGATGGCTTATATTTCCTAATTCTTTTATCTTACATTTTTAACAATTCTATATAGATGAGCT
This sequence comes from Nanorana parkeri, assembly GCF_000935625.1. Classification (NCBI taxonomy): domain Eukaryota; kingdom Metazoa; phylum Chordata; class Amphibia; order Anura; family Dicroglossidae; genus Nanorana; species Nanorana parkeri. The sequence continues at coordinate 695,331 of NW_017306389.1, forward strand.
GTGTAATCATTGTCAGGACTCGGGAGCACAAATGGGAAATTACTGTCATCCCATAACAAGAAGTGCCCAAACAAGGACCATCACTGCAGGATTAACAGGTATTCTTTTAATGAAAGTTGCATATTTATGAAGAAGAAAATAACTTTCAAAAGTAAAATAACATAAAGATTATATGAGATTTTAGTGTTTTGCATTACTGTAGGTCAATGTTAAGACCTCATTCACACTGCCGTACAATGCGCTGCGTATATGCGCATATTTTTCCATATGCAGCATATGTAAATAAATGGCTCCATAGACATAGCTGCGTATAGAGCCGTATATTTGCACTGCCTAAAGATGCGCAAAAAAAATAGACCCAGGGTGCGTCCGGGCTCTGTATTTCTGCGTATTTTACGCGCATATACGCGTTTGTGCATGTACAAAACTTACCAATGAGTGTTAATGATTTCTGTATGGTTTAATATTGTTTATGTAAATAGTGGGGCAGCTATATTTGCCATATGCAGACTCTGCTTCCTGCTTAGCAGTGCAGCATGACAGTTGTTCCTAAGGATGGCCAATTGAGGGCACATGTCTCCCTGTGAATGATAGGTAGGGCTTCTGATACCTTTTATAAATTGAAGGGAGTAGGTGTAAGTAGAGGGGGGTCCACTTTAAAGCGTATTTAAGCCCAAGAACAAAGATTTAATATATTGCAGCTTAACAGCGCGTATATGTTGGTTGCTTTTGTTTCTTACTTTTAAGCTTTTTCCCATTATTTTTACCTAATATTCCTGTCAGTAACATATTTCCTCTCCAGGAATGAAGCCACTCATTCACTGCACTGTATCTATGAAGAAGCAGCATTGTCACCCTAGACTGCTCTCCTCATTTGGACTAAAAACACCTCTCTCTGTACTCATCTCCATCACATAGGTAGTTTAATGCACAGGACATTAGAAGGACACTGGAATTTTGGCAAGATCAAAATTAATGTTTCTGCACTTACACTGCACTTTCTCCACCTGCAGAAAATGTACTTAAAAATGACAACTAATGCAGCCACCACATCATATGACTGGCAGAATGTGATAAATAACATTTTTTAAACTTGGGTTTAGATATCCTTTTAGTATGACAGTGTTTGCCTACAGACATAAGTTTTTCTTATTTCTAACATGTGATATGTGCTAATGTACATAAAGGCCTTTAGGTTGATTTAGTAAAAAAGTACATATTTCACTTAGCCAAGTGTGTTTGGGGTTCATATGGAATACCTAACCATGTGCAGATAAGTTTTTTTTGTACATAATGGGATGACTAAGTGCAAAGTGTACTCTTTCAGGAGATCTGAACATTTTCTGCTTCTAAATAAAATGTTCCTTTAAAGAGAAAAAGTCATCAGTGATAAAAGACTACCTAGATGAAAATTCAGACTACAAAGAAAGTGAATAGCAGAGAAAACATATGCTACCGTAAAGGTCATCTTGCTAAGTATTAGTCAGGTACAATACATGCACATAGGTCAGTGCTTTTCCCAGGGTGCACCAAACATTATACTCTCACTACTTAATGCCTCATTATGAATGTGACAACTGCTATTTTTGCACATTGCTATTGCAATTATTACTTTAGTTTGTAATAATTTGTTAGAAGATAGGTCCTGCCTCCACATAACATCATATTGGCCAGAAAACAGAAGTTTGCTGATGATTTTAAGTTTAATTGCAGTACTCTCTGTGCGTTGTACAAGCTGTAGAGTCAACAACATTATTACATTTCACCTTTCTGCCTCTTGTTAATAAATTAAATAGGTCTGACATTTTCTTTTGGAAATCAGCATTTGAGCCATTCAAAGCAAACTGAGAAGTTAACGGCAATGTGCAAAAATACCGGGTTTGTGCATTAGCTGTAATGGTGCTATTAAGAAGACCTATGCATACTGTTAAAATAAAAAAGAATAGGGATACGAGTGTGACTGTTTGGTTACTTTAGAAAAGGTTATGTTCCAAACTGTTATTTTATACCAAACCGCTTTAAAATACATTTACCTGAAAGGTCCAGGAAGTTTGCATCTATAAAAGCAACAATAATATATACAATTATCAGCTACGAAACATTTGATGTTTTTTTTTCTTTGTCAGGAATAAATACAAAATGTTTCAAACACTCCTCAAATGATTTAGTACATTATAATTATTATACATTTATATGTCTTTGTATTGAACTGCCATAGTGCTTTATGGAGTTAGGATTTCAAGAAAGGCTTTCTCTTGTTGTTATCACATCAAAACTGCAGGCAATGCTGACATTTGGTCTTGACGTGATTTTTGTGGCAAAGAGTTCATTTGGGTAGACTTTTAAATGCGCCATTTAAAACGACTTACAATTTTCTGAAGGAAGTGTATTAGGGCTTGTTCACGCCAAATGCAGACCAGATCTGCATGAGTTTCTGCACATGCAGTGCAGGTTGCTATCCCACTTTTTTTGCCGCGTTTTTGATGCGTTCTGGGACGTTTTTTAAACGTTTAAAATGGGCTTTCAGTGCGTCCCGGGGCATTTGCATGCATTTTTGATGCGTTTGCATGCATTCCAGAGCAGGTAAAATAGGGCTTGCTGCAGTTTTTCTACATGCTCTGGAACTGATCACTGCGGTGTGAACTAGAGCCCAAAATACCATTGGAATACACCGGACGCAGTTTTGATCCGGTCTGTAACTGCTCTGCTCTGCTCCTTGAACGCGCTTGGTGTGAACTAGCCCTAAGGGCTTGTTCACACGATGTCCGGATTCTGTCCAGACCAGAACAGTGCGCTCCTGCACCCAAAATGCATCCTAATGTCTCCCTATGTGTTTTATGGGCTACAGTTCTCACCAGCGCTGTCCGTTCCGGTCCGAACAGAAAAGATACTGCATGTCACATTTTCTCCGGTCTGGAAACGGACCGGAAACGCACGAACGTGTCGAAAGACGCAACGAAAACGTGCCGAAAATGCACCACACTGCAGCTAGCATACTGACGACCACACTCCAAAAAAAATGTTGTTTTTTTTTACTGGAACAAGGTAAAAACTAGTCAAAACGCGTCAAAAACGCACTGCGCGCATAGCAGTGCATCTGCAGATCTGCTCCAGATCTGGACCAGAAAATGGCGTGAACAAGCCCTAAAACTGTATTAATACCACAAACTGTTTTTTTTGTTTGTTTGTTTTGGATGGAACTGAGGGAAAAAAAGATAAACCTTTCAGGTGTTAGGCCTGGTTCACACCTGGGAATTTTACAGCGTGTTCTTATGCTCTGTAAAACGCTCAACATGTGAAAACCAATGATTGTCTATGGGCATGGTTCCCACCTGGGCGTTTTAGAGCGCATAGGAACGCGCTGCAAAACGCCCTATGCCCAAAGAAGTACAGGAGCTTCTTTGGGGCGTATTTGCCGCGCGTATCCATTGGGATACAGCCAGGTTGCCCTCACAAATGCGCGTCTGCCATGCGGTTTTTTACAGCGAATCGTGGTAAAAACGTGCGGCACGAAACGTGCGACAAATGCGCATATTTGATACGCCCAGGTGTGAACCCAGCCTTACTGCTATTCGGGTCACTGTTACAGAGATCCCCCTTGCTTCCTGTTCTGGGACAAACTTTTACTGGACAGGAAGTGAGGGAAAATCTGCAACAGGTAATCAGACAACATTATAATGCTGAAAGAGGTTCTAACATTTCACCACTTAAAACAGAACTGCTGGCAAATAAAATCGTAACCCTTGCAGTGGGGCTACCCACACACTGCAAGGGTTAAGTACTCATTTTGTCTGGAGAGCTCAAAATAAAAGTTATAGTCAACCGAACCACAATTTTAGCTGGCTCCTACACCGCTCCCTCCAGCCTGTTTCAGCCTCTGCTCCAGCGATGATATGTCCCTTTGTGTCCCCACATCCTGTACGCTGAATAGAACTGACTCACAAGACCTTGGACCTCTGGCATGGAGGGGGAGAGAGGCTGAAGGGACTGGTCTAGGAGCAAGCCGGGATTGCAGGTTGGGTGAGTATATCACCCAACCTGCAAAACAAGAACAAAACAAGAATTTAACCCTTGCATTTCAGGGGGTAGCCGCACTGCAAGGGTTAAGATTGTATTTGCCTGGAGTTCTGCAGTAAAAAAGCATTTCTACTTCTGTCTGCGTTGCTGTTAGAGAGTTTTCCCCTCACTTCCTGTCCTAGGGACAACCTTTTTATCAGACAGAAAGTGATGGAATCTCTGACTGCAGTAGAAACCTGGCAGGGGTTCTAATCCTTCCCCACTCTATACAAAACAAAACAAAAAAGCTTTGGGAATAGAAATGCTTTAGTTTTCTTTTTTTTAACCACCCCAAAGTAATATCCTGCAACAATGTTAAATGTTCCTAGGTGACATAGCAAACGTTTTTTTTTTTGCTCTCTGTAGTTACATTAAAGGAAGTGGGAATGCAAAGGGGGTAGTTTCTATTAATATCTTGCTTAAACCTCTAGTGTACAGATGGGAAAGAGGGTGGAGGAGGTGTCTGCAAGCCCATGTGTTAAAGCTTCTGCCTGTGGTACTTTCTGCTGAGATCCTAAGAATGCTGAAAGTCCCAAATGCTGCAAGAAAACATTCACCTTGCCTAGGCGTCGTAGGCGAGGAGGTCATAAACCAGGTCGTAAGGTAAGTATATTTTTAAATTATTCTCTTAATGTGTCTTTTTATGTGTGTTTAACGTGACATTTTAAATGTCATGATATCCTCCATTCTGCTGTTGAGCTCATTATTGCCCAAATGTAATTTATGTACATAAAATATCAGTGCTCTCCACATACTGCTCTCCACAGTCTTACAGATGCCTTGGGGTTTGGGGGCAGAGACGGCCCAGGTATGACCTGAAAAGTATTCAAATAAAACCTTGCTCTCTATTTATTTCCCTCTCCCCCCATCCCTCTGTAAAATATTCTCATAACTGCTAGCTTTTAAAAATGCTAGCTTTTTTTCTGTGAACTCACCCAACCAGTTCAATCCAAGTGCATAACAATAACATAAGTGAAAGTTTGGCCGCTAATATTGATGGTTATTGTTAGGGGTATTATACGGGCCACTGGTCCCCAGTGTTGTAATGGGCCCATATCAGGGGTAATATGGTATGGGGCTATATTAAGTCTGCAGTATAGGCTGCTGGCCACCAGGGTCAAAGACTATTTTTGGGTATGCCATATAGAATGACTGCCAAAAGGAGAGGTTGCCAACAGGGCAGCAAGTTTTGCTAAATATTTGCAATCTTTTGGTATGGAGCCCCATGGATTGTAGTCACACCCTTGGCAGCTGGGGTGGTTTGGGCATCTTAGAAAGTAAGCTATACCAAGTGGAACAAACTGAGGGGAGGCAGGGTGGCAAAATCAGGACATACTGATTTCACCCAGGGCCCCTTTCTCAGTTACAACCATTCTCATGTTGTATGCCTGCTTGAATCATGGGGAAACTGTAAAACACTGTAGTAGTGTTCATTAATAAAAATAGGAGGTGTTCGCTGAAATGCCTCTGTGCCAAGTTAGTGATGTTTTCACAGCAGAGGTTGTTCAGCACAGCAACAGTACAGGACCTGCAAGATTACAGCACTGTATTAACACTGACTACTACAGTGTTTTATAGGGACCTCCTGGTCCCACCAAGTGTAAAATATATATACTTACACAGAGGCAAGCTGGACCAATGCAAGTGTACATAAAAATGTATACCTGAAGTTCAGCTTTAAAAATAAATTTGCTTATATTTTTCCTTCCCTGGTTCCTCCTTTACCCCCTCATTAACATGCCAATGAAATTAAACCTTCTCATTTTTATTTCACACCATATTTTAGAAACAGAGATGTCATTACACTGTGTTTTTCTATGTGATGCAGGCAGTTCATGGCTTGGGGTGGGAGCTGGTGGGGTGCTGTACATAGCTTCCTGAAAATATGACAGCAGTCTGCCTCAGTACTCCACTCAAGAGCCCTCAGACCTAATCCAAACAGTAGGGTTGCTCTTGGGAGGAGTTATGGTAATATCAAAATGCCTTGATTGATGGATGTCAGTATGGCGGAGTGGGCATTCCTAGGCAGACTGTATTTGCATGCAGAACACCATAAGTAATTTCCACATGTAATGCTGTGCCTTAGTGATTCAAAGAACTGAAATCCAAAGAATGTAACGGGTGGGCCCAGGACAATAAAGCGGGTGAAGAAAGACTAGACGATGCAGGATGCCTCCAGGCAGGAAATGAGGGTAGGCAGTGTCCAGTAAAATCAGAATGAGCAATTTCTGACATAGGAGCGTGTACAACTGTGCAAGACCAAGGCACTTCTGGAGTTCAGCTTTAATTAAATGCATATTCATCTTAATACAAAGTGACTTATGGTTCAATTTTCTCTTCTTCAAAATGCCTTTTTGTTTAATATTCCAGAGAAAATAACATGATGGCAAAAGGTAAAGCTGCTAAGTAAATGTTCAATCAGCATTACCTAAGGCCACGGGAGGACTGTGTTTGCCTTTTCTTTAACACAGAAGTGAAGTGTTTTCTCCCTTAAGAGCTTTTCAAGTCATGCATCAAATATCATTGAGCAAGTAGAGGAAAATTGCATTAGTCTATGAGGCATGTATTTCCATTACTGATGTTTAAACTGCACCAAATTATATGATTACTACACAACCTAAAATGGAAGTGTGGCGCCAAACCGCTATCAACCTAATTTGTAATGACCCTGATGCTTTTTGTGTGTAAAGGGGGAGGGGAATTAGTTAAAGAACTGGAAAATGTCAGTACAAGGTCATCATCAAGTGGTACTTACTGTAAACACCTATAAAATGGTGACAAACATGCTGTATGTCATAATTACCTTTTTTTTTTATATTGTACTGTTCTAGTTGTATGAAAAGCTTGGGTAGCTTGG
>NW_017306389.1:702274-740827 GCF_000935625.1 Nanorana parkeri
CCTAAGCCTGCCATTGACCACCAATGATTTTGGGGGTTCTTATTACATCTAAGATTTATATGCTCAGTTCCTTTTTTTTTTAGCAAAAAGTTGCAATTTTTACATTAGCCGCTGCTGTTTGCTCTCCGCCGGCCAATTCCACTCCCAGCCCCATCATGCATGAAGTTTATTTTACGGTTATTACTGAAAATAATTTTGATGAATGACGTAAGCGTTAAAACATTACCTGCCCAGGTGCCAGATACGCTATGAAGGTGCGCCACTGGTGTGGAGATTTTCCTATATTTCTTGACCCAGAGACATAACAGGAGGTAAGTAGAAATCTGTCTCTCACATAGTAGCCACCAGAACAAGTATTCCTTCTTGTCTCAGTGACAACTGTTAGATTTTGGATTTCCTATTCAATTAGTGTTTCAGTGATAAAGGTCACCAGAACAAGTAGCAAGTCTACCCCATGGAGAGAATATGCCCCATGGGGACACATATAGCATTACAAACCTGACAGTGGTTTTAACACCAAACCACTCTATCCAAAACTAAAATAAACATTTTGGGTTAAATACACTTGAATTATCTCTTGTATCAAGGGTCTAAAATGGAAGTGTCTCTATTCACATCAAGCCATCCACAACTCTGCCCAATGTACATCACAACCGTTTAGCAAAATATCACCCAAACCATCCTCTTCAATTCTCCCAAGACTTCTACTCTCTAGCCCCCAGGACTTCTCCAGAGTCTCTCGCATCCTCTGAAACTCCCTACCCCAATCTGTCTGGCTAACTCCTACTCTATCCACCTTTAGGGGATCCCTGAAAACTCATCTCTTCAGAGAAGCCTATTCTGCATCTTCCTAACAACTGAACTCTTACTTTCTCCATCAACTCATTCCCTTTTGTATCACCTGCCCCTCAATTTTAGATTGTAAAATCTCATGAGTGAGGCACTCCTAACCCTCTTGTCTGGTATTATATTGTAACTGTACTATAAGGCACTGTGCAAACTGTTAGCACCATATACATCCTATATAATAATAATAACACAAGTCATACAGATTTTATTTTATAATCGAGTTTACTTCAATATCACTAAAACTTTAGTCCCTGCAGCACAGCTTTAAACAAGTTTGATTACTGCATATTTACATCAAAATGAATGTGAACGACAATACACAGAGCAGCTTGCTCTATCTTGGGCCTTGGTGGACTCTTTACAAGTTCTTAGTCTAAGTGCATGTTGTAGTAACTATATGAGGCAACGCATTCATTGTTTCCCTTTTAGAAATGTTTATATTTTTTGTAAAGATAATAGCAATGGTCTGAAAGTGTAGGGAATCCTAACATTTGTTCAAGAACTTATTGTTAGGTGCATACTCTCATTTTTTGATACATTTTCTTTTTTTTTCCACAGTTGATAAATTCTTGGAATTGTCACCATGGTGTTTTGTGACAGTAACAACACCAGTGCTGGAGAGATTTAGAACGAATTATAAGCTATACAATTGTTACAGGAACTATTATTGGCAGCTGTTTTATGGAACACACTAGTACAAGGTTCCGCAGGAATAACAACTTATCGGTCCACAAACTAAAATTTCAAGTTTATTTTCCGATTTTTATATTCTTTCTCCAAAACAAGGTTGGCCATTTGAGAACGCTGGACCAAGTATGCAGTTCTGACTTTCCCCTGGCTTTTCTTCGGCTGCATGCTTTTTCTAAATCAGCTCAATTAAAGTAGATTTAACCGTTACTGGATGGCATTGTGTGCTGTAAACAATATCTATGTTTTTTCATAAAATGCTGCTTTTACCTTTCTTTTATCCTTTATGCATCTCATTGCTGATCTCCTCCAGCCTCTTGCAGCCACTTGCTGGCATAATACACTTAACACACCAGCTTTGGCTGCAAATCATTGCTCTAAAGCAACTTTCAGATAGTAACAATGATGGGCCATGCCTGTGCAATGCGCATGGTGCTTTGTTAAAGATTTAAAAGATAGAAACGTTATTTCTCAGCAGTATTGTTTCAGAAGTGTGCTCTGACTTTGCTTAAAACAAGGCTTCTACTGCTCATCAGAGAGCTACACTTTGCTGTTCCCTTACCAACATCCACACTTATAATCACTGATTTAACACCTAGGTTTTTATTTTATTTTCGCTTGTTGATGATTGCTGATTCACAGCCTGGGAACTTATAAAGGGTCCATTTACAGGATAAAGTATGGGCTTTCTGCCATTCATTTGCTGATCTTTTGCTGGCAGGATCCAGTAAAGATATATATATATATATTTTTTTTCTTGCAGAGGGCTCGTGGGATAAATTTGAAGGACTGAGCACCCCATGTGATGTGAAAAAAATCTATTGCGAAAGTACCTATTACATACATGTATTGTAAGTAAATAATTAAAGCTACAATGGATCCATAAGCAGGTCACTGTACGCCGGGTGGATTATGAATACCCTTTAGTTACTAGTTGCCAGTTTTGCAATGTTGCCATTTTCTAAATATACTCTCAGATACACCAAGGTCTGGTGTATCTGGGAGTATTTTGGGGTTAATCTAAACACCTAAGGCATACCTCCCAACTTTCTAAAATGAGAAAGTGGGACAAATTCCTGCATTGTATTTAGACAATGTATTTAGACCCCCAGGTATGCGGACCATTAAAAGAGAATTATGGGGTAAGTGTTTTTCCCCATAGTTCTTTTTAGGGTCACAGGAGGACATATACTAACCTCCTCCCGTGACCCAAAGCTCAGTATATTGCGGGTTATTGCCCGCGATATACGGAGAGCACCGCAGCCAGGTCGGGTCCCGACAATACTGTCAAGATCCACCCATCTGCGTGAGTGACAGCTGTCTCTGCCTATCTAGAGGCAGAGCCAGCTGTGCCTGCCACCTCCCCCCCTGTTCCCCCAGTCAGCGCTGGAGGGTCGGAGAGGGGAGGGGGGAATCTCTGCGGGGGGCGGTGACTGACAGTCATGACCCATGGACAAGGAGACGATAGGGAAGTGAGCGGATCGGCTCCATGTTTCTGCTCACTTGCCGATCAATAGAGCCGACCTGTGATAGCTTCTTTGTCACAGGTCGGCTCTAACTATGAGGAAGAGTGGAAAAAAAGGGAACAGAAAAGGAGTCTAACGCTAAATAAGACAATAATATATATAAACGTGAGTACAGTTCGGCTAGTCTATTTTTGATATATCATCATTCTGCCTGCACCAGAGACTTCCTGCCTTTTTTAGGAGATTTATATACCTGAACATTTACATCATTATACTTAGGTGATTTAGGGAAGCTGTTTTAATGCTTTTAAATGTTTTGTATAGGTATCTTTATGTGTTTATTAATCATTAAATTTGTTATACTACTTAACTAATTGTGATCTATTCATCAGACCATCTTCTTTTTGAGGGATTTCTTTTCATAGGGGACAAGATTTTTTTGAAGAGTGGAAATCACTCACCTCATAGTTCTCCTTTAAGAACTCATATGCCAAAAATGATTTGTTAAAACCAGAATTGTTTTTTTCCACCATAACTTTACCTTTATAGTTTCAAAAGTAGGCAAGATAATTAAGATATAGGATGAAGGTTTAAGTGCAGAATAGCTCTTTTGGTAGTTACATGGAACCTTTTCATAGATCTCTGCATATCAGACCAAAAAGAGGGACAACTGAGAAGGAAAGAGGGACTCCAAATTGGAAAAAGATAAACAGTAGGCTATATGCCTGGGTTCCATGACTGTACTGAGCTATAAACAGTGATAGGAAATAGCACGTTCGTGATGTACAATTGCAAATTGGCAAGATCAGATCTCACAATATATAACCTCAGAATACCCATGAGTATTGGAACGGCATGTCTACCTCTGAGATCCCAGAGTTTTCACATTTCTGACACCAAATATCTGAAGAGAACCTGTCACTTCCACACAGTGTAGTATGACTCTAGACTGAGCTAGAGCAGTGATAATCTTTTTCACAGAACCTCTTACACTAGCCACTGTCCAGAACAGCCTGTCCTACTCGTGATGCCTGTCTTATGTATTCTTGATAAACTGATTACTGGTGATTAATAGATGCTATCAGATAGCAGTGTGGCAAATAACATTTTTGCTAACAAGGAGGATGGAAAACCACTTCCTACACGTATTCCATACATACATTGAGTGGCCACTACAGAAGGTAAACTTTTAGCAGCAAGGATCCATTTTTCCCTTTAAGGCAGCCAATAAAGGTTTGAAAAGGTATAGGAAATGTTTCTTAGCTATTTTAGTACCTGCTGACTTTACAGTAATGCAATTCCTTCAAAATTGGCAACACAGATTTATGCTATGAACTTCCTCTTACACCTTGTTGCAAAGTTACTATCTTGAGAACTATGTAGGTCGCTGCAGTAAATAAAAGTCACTTTCATGTTCACAGAACCAGCCTGAGATGATGTCTACTTCATGACATGGTGCAAAATGCTAGAACTGGTCATAAATGGATGCATGTGGTCAGGAGGAATACTCAGGCATGCTGCAGCATACAAATAATTTGCTCAGTTGGTATTAAAGCAGACCTAATGCCAAAAACTGACAGATAAGTATTAGGGAACTCTATTTTTTTATTGTAGCAGGAAGGAGGAAAGGTGAACTTAAGTCAATAGTTTTTTTCAAGTAGGGGCATAGTAGGTGCTTAGAAAACACTCCCTACACTATTAAACTATCCCAATCAATGAAACAGCAAAACAAGCAAGGTTGGGCCCATGCTTTTATTTGATGTACACTCAATTCTGGCCCTACAATCTGCATGTCGCAGTGGAAACCAAGATTTATCAGACCAAGAAATGTTTTTCCAATCATTAGTCAACCAGCATTACTGATCCCATGCCCACTGCAGCCTCAAATTATTAGCAGACAGGAGTGGAACCTGGCACAGCTGTTGTCGTAAAGAGTGGGTTGTATGAGCAGCTGTAGACCCCCTGTCAGTAAGAACATGTCTAGCCATTTTACTCAAGCCCCTGTCATTACCAAGGTTTTTTTGCCCACAGAACTGTCTCTCACTGGTTATTTTTTTTTCTTTCTCTAAACTCTGTAGGCTGTAGCGTGAGAAAATCACAAGCTTAGCAGTTACTGAGATGCTGCAACTACCACGTCTGGCAAAAACGGCAATTGGAAAATCAAAGCCATTTAGATCACACATTTCCCACTCTAGTGTTTGGCTGAGAAACCAACGAACCCCAGGATCATGTCTGCATGCTTGTCTACATGCTCATTACATTATGCTTGTTTACAAGTGGGGTTTTCTACTAAAATCATCACTGAGCATATGCCATGGTGGGACAAAATGTGTCACTTGCCTCAACTGTGATAGTTTTGGCAAGCAAAAAGAGGGTCTTTGTAGTGTTGCACCAGTTGTCTGATATTTCAGATGTGTTGGGACACATGACAGTTATGGCACATCACACATTGTTGTGTGCTCACCCACCAGACTCCTGCATTGCCTCAACAGTGATATTTTGGCAAGCTGAGGAGGGTCTTTGTGGTGTTGCACCAGTTGTCTGATATTTCAGATGTGTTGGGACACATGACAGCTATGGCACATCAGACATTTTTGTGTGTTCACCCACCAGGCACCTGCATTGCCTCAACAGTGATAGCTTTGGCAAGCTGATGAGGGTCTTTGTGGTGTTGCACTAGTTGTCTGATATTTCAGATGTGTTGGGACACATGACAGCTATGGCACATCACACATTTTTGTATGCTCACCCACCAGACACCTGCATTGCCTCAACAGTGATAGTTTTGGCAAGCTGAGGAGGGTCTTTGTGGTGTTGCACCAGTTGTCTGATATGTCAGATATGTTTGGACACATGACAGCTATGGCACTTCACACATTTTTGTGTGCTCACTCCCCAGACACCTTCATACATCTGCTTCACGGTATGCTAAAAAGTTGTATTCGGTGTCCCCCACAACCAACCAGGTTTAAGTGTGCAGGTTCATTCAGGACAGGAGGAACTGACTAGTGATAAGCTCTTATACCGTATGCCTATTTTTCTTTAGACAACAGTGTGCTGCTTCATTCAGACTGTCCTGTAACTTGCATTAAGGAAGTTTTTTGTGATGTGACAAACTTGGGGTGCACAGTATAAAGGCAGCCCACCTAAACTGAGACTACAATGCAAAGAAAGAATTTGGAGATGATTGAGAGTGGTCACCTAGGCAACTGAAATATACACGGGACAAAATAACCTTAAGCGTACCACTTGTACAGTTTGTACAAAAACAAGTAAGCATTTAACAGCTTCTAGTCTTTGAACAGTAGATGGCAGTGCAGTCAGTACAATGCTGATACTATTCCTTGTTTTACACATCGGTTTGCTTGTCATTTTGCTATCACTGAGTAAGGTTGCAATGCTTTTTTCCGACACATAATTATTACTGTCGCTCAGGTTTCCTCCTTTATTTGCAAGTGACCTGCATCTAACAAAGAGTGCAAAAAACTCTCCTAAGGGCTCATTTACACCACAACATGGCGCTAAAAGCACAGGATCTGTGTGTTTAACGCATGCTATTGCACAGTGCACTGTACTGCATGCTAGGTGTGCTGGTGCTCTACTTTATCATTGATTCTCAATGGTACCCCAAGGCACCCCAGAGAAGGTGTGAGTTGCAGCACTGCGCAACAAGTGGTAGAACAAAAATTAGCATTGCCATGTTGGTAAAAAAAGTAGTGCAAATATCAAGCGGTACAGTGTACTGTTTGACAACACTGCTATGGTGTGAAATAGGGATGCACCGAAATTTTGCCCGCCAAAACATTTCAGCCGAAAATGGTACCATGGGCGAAATGCCGATAATAAAATAAGGCAGAAAATGCGGTGCATCCCCAGCTTCTCTCCTCCCTGCTGGGCACCAACTGCAAGCTTCGTTCTGTGTCTCCTCCGATCCCCGCTGCCCTCCCACGCCTGTGTCGGCAGAGGCAGCAGGGATTGGAGTGGACACACAGCCAATCCAGCTGCCAGCTCCCAGCAAGGAGGAGAAAGATGTCACGAGACCAAGCAGGGAGGAAAGCTCTGCCAGGAGGTGGGAGGGGGCGGAGCTACAGGACTGTTAAATATGTTAAATATTTACTGATCCTTCGCTGTACTGAACAAACACAGAGTAATCAGTACTGAACAATCTGTGTTTGTAAATGACTGAGGACATAGTGATTACTATGTCCCCAGTTATGAATGAACAGGAAGTGCTATACATCACTCCCTGTTCATTTATGAAGGGGAACATAGTCATTTAATAGAATATTTATCTGTTCACTTTATAAACGAACATGAAGCAGCTCAGTACAGAGACTTCCTGTCCATTTATGACTGAGTTGAGAGTAAATATTTACTATCTCTAGATTGTGAATGAACAGGAAGCCTCTGTACTGGGAGCTCCCTGTTGATTAAGTGCTGTGGCTGCAGAAAAAGAGATTGAAGACTCTGGGGTCTATTCACAAAGCTGCCGAGGGCAGCCGAGTGAATGACCGATCAGAAGTGAAGTGAGCCGAACACTGTTCGGCTATTCACTTCAGGCTGGTACGGCTGATTTCAGATGTACATCGGCTGAAATCAGCCGTACATCGGCTTGCTTCGTGTGGCAAATCAGAAAGACCCAAATAGAATTTTCCACCACCTCTGGTAATCTATAGACCTGGAGGAACTTGAGGACCCCTTACTGCTACCCAAACTGCAACTGGGCAGGAGGGAGGAGATGGATATGGAGGAGTCTGGAGAGGCGGCCATATTCCCACACTCACTTTAGCCTCCTATCTGCGGTCTAGCTAAAGTAGTAAACATTGCCCGCAGTCAGCCCGGACTTCCTAATGATCTCCTCCTTCTTCCAACCCGGTGGCAGAGCCAGGCACTCCATCCTCTGATTGTCCATCCAGCAGCAGCACTCAGTGTCCTCCTACACCAAGCATGTCCCTAAAAAAAAAGAAGATTAAAAATAATTTAAGAAATGTTAAAAAGGTTGGGAAAAAGGCATTTTCGGTTTCGGTCTGACAAATTAAAAATTTGGGTTTCGGTCTATAAATTTCATTTTGATGCATCCCTGGTGTGAAAAGGTCCTCAAATGGCTTCATTACTTTTAACTTTATGACTTTGTGTCACTGACCTGGAACAATATGCAGATCAGGAAATAAGACTTCACTCATTCATTCATTTATTTATTTCAGCCAGTGAAAGCCAGGCAGCTTGCATTTTCAGAAGGAGAGTAGTAATGACAGCCTATAATTTATTCCCGTACAGCTTTACATTAAAGCCCAAACTGTAAATCCTTCTAGTAACACGGCCAGAAAAAGAGAAGCAAAAAGGAGCTTTTAAGGCATAGAAAAGGCCAATATATTAAGATAAAAAAGCTTTATTACAATTGATTAAAATTCATATTCATATAAAAAAAACTGACCAAATATGACAGATCAAATAAAACTGGATCAGGATAACATACCCTGTCCAAATGTGACCCAGGAGGTAAGCACTTTATGAAGAGAATGCAATGTTCATTCAGCCCAAAAGAATACTCATATATAATGTTTTTAGTATTAACATTCCGGGACTTACTCTACGCATTTTGCCAGAATCTGGCTTCTTCAGGAGGGTATTACAGTAGGCTGTAATGTGGACCAGCATGACAGAAAATCTTCTATGCGAGCAGAACCGGGGTCACTAGGGAAACTCGACTCGGCCCAGGAGTGGTCACCCAAAAGAGGAGACCCTGCAGTTGATCAATGTCCTAGCACTGTAAGTACAATGTGGCCTGCCTCTCCCTCGGACCTCTTTTTTTTTAATCTTAATATATTGGCCTCTTCTATGCCTTAAAAGCCTCTCTCTGAAATTCAAGTTTTAATCAACTGAATATATTTTAGTTGTTTAAAAACTAAAGGTGTGAAAAGTCCTTTTCATTTACTTTCCTCATTTCCTTTTGAAAACAGTCATGTCCTGAATTGAAAAGCCTGTCCTCTGCCAGCATGCTGTAGAGAAGGATCCTTGCTCTCTGTGTGGAAGCGGTGCTCTCTCTGCGGAGGTCGACATTCCCTTTCTATGTAGATATATATGTCAGATACATAGTTCAAATATCAGCAAAAAGCATGCTCCTGATTTGAGATCTCTAGTTCTGACCCAGCATGGGGCATGTCAGATCTCTGCTGAGAAACCACCGCTTCCAAACAGAGAGCAAAGGTCCTTCTCTAAAGCATGCTGGGAGAGGACACGCTTTTCTACTCAGGCTGTGGCTGCTTTTTTAAAGAAAAAGAAACTCACAGGGTTATTCACAAAAGGGTGAAGAGTTTGGAGAAGGCAGGAGAAGTGAACAATCTAGGACAACATAGCTACCACTGACCACCAGGATAAGGTGACCAGATTTTTAAATCCAGGAACATTTTTAAGGGCTCATTCACACTGGATGAAATTTGCTAATACCATGGTGCACTATTGTTCAATGGCACTCGGTTGTCTGATGGTTGCAAAAATGGCACTCGGTGTGTAAAAGGTTGCTGACCCCTGTCCTAGATTGTTCACTTCTCCTGCCTTCTCCAAACTCTTCACCCTTTTGTGAATATCCCTGTAAATCTTTCACACCTTTTGTTTTAATGCTCCTGGAAGGTGTTTAGATGATTTAAACTGAAAGTTTAAGAGAAACATTTGAAATATAAAAGCTATTTTGAAAACCGACATTAAATTAGAATAATTTCCTAGTAAGTCTAATTAAAAAAAGGTAATATCATGTGTACAAACAGTAACAGTGTCTATATTCAAAAGACCTTGATGGATTTATGGAAATAGAGAAGATCCTTCTGTACCTAAAAAAGGATTTTATGTTGCTTGCCTGAACTACTTGAATATCAGTACATGAGGAGTGAGATGCATGTGTTGTATATGAAATGTTATATATACCAGTGAAAGTGTTTTATTATATCTGTTTGATAAGTGCAAGAAAAAACACCTGTTAATCCTGTCAGCAATTCAGCACCATCCTGTGCACTCTGCGGTCTTATCTCAAGCAGTGTAATCTACCCACCTTGTTCTCCCCTTGGGGTACAAAACACCTCATCCTATGTAGTGTAGATGTTCAGCAAAGTCAAGTGGGCAGCGCTAACACTATTCCTTGCAATATCAGTGTAGAAAAGGCGCTTTGTTCTCAGCCCACTAAAGGAAATTAGGAACTGGGTGCATTTTTATGCCAGCAACAACAGGTATATTTCTCTATCTGCAGGTTTTTTAGAAGGATAAAATATGGGGAAGTGTGCATGTATTAAGACTTAATGAGTATTTTTTTAATTTGTCCGACATACACTTAAAGGTGCAGTTTTAGCTTCACTGTATTTTTGTGCAGTTTTTTCTTTAGATTTTCTAGTGTAAAGAAAGAAAATGAAGTATATCTTTTATAGGAAAAGCAAACGTGTTTACTATACCTTCTGTAAAGCATTCCTCTGGGTCCATACACTCTTCAGAAGAGTCAGGCTGCTGTTCAATAAATTCCCGAGACTTCCTCAGATCCACTGTACTGCATTCAGAAATGCTGTCATCCAGTTTCTACAAATGAAATGAAAGCAATATTAGAGGAAATGAGGAAAATTGGTCTTCTAAGAATTTGTAAATAGTATATGAGCATCAATGTTTGAAACTGTATGCTAATAGTAAGATTATAGTTAGACTGTAAGCTCCTTGAGATCAGGGACTAATGTGAATGTGCACTATGTAAAGGGCTGCAAAAATTTGCCGGCTCTATACAAATACCAATAATAAATACATAAATAAATAATTATCAATGTTTGAAATGACCTTGGCCCATCTTTATAAATACTTGAGATCCATTGAAATGTTGACAATAAAATGCTGATGCTTTGACCTATTTGACTGGTGCTAGACCATGAGTGCCCGGATATATATACCTATATATATGCACCTAGCCCGTGTATATATACAATACTGATTACACTCCTATTCTCTGAAACGGAAATTATTTATGGAGTGAGTCTCCGCCTACTGAAAAATGCTGACCTGTATTTAAACTCAGAGGCTGCCTTAAACGCCTTCTCTCCACCTCCTGGAGGTTCCATTACTGAAGGAGCATATTTTTCACATAGTTGACTAAAGCTCTATTCAGTTCAGTCAGGCAGGCATTGATGCTGTAGGCAGTACGTGTGTATACTATTTTTAATCCTTTTAGAATAAGCTATCATGGATATGTCTACCTAAAAAGCAGGCTACTATTATGATAAAACAACTGTTGTGTTTTCCTGTTTGCTGGCATGTCTATGCTATTTGTACACTATAGTTTATTTAAAGGTAGCTTGAGGAAGTGGGGATTACAATGTCATTACTGTGTCATGTAATATTAGAAAAGGAATGTTCCATGCATTTCAAGGCTCATCTGTGAGCAGTTCTGCACTTATGGTCTGAATTCTTCCCCATGGCTCAGTCATTAATGGCAATGCATCTACATCCAATCTGATTACACAATCATGTGTTTATCTTTTTCAGTTTCACAATATCTGGGTACATATACACATACACATAATCATCATTAACATTCACGCCTTTTTGTGTTTGCATGCGTGTGCAAGGTGATGGGGTGTTTGTACATTTTTAGTTATTTATTTTAATCTTGTTTTCATTGCTATCACGAGCAATCCAGCTGATAAGTTTATTTTTATACCTTCCTTGTCATTTATAGGGGAAAAAAAGGATTTTTAAATCCTTATCTCTGCATTCATTGGAGGAGACAGCATTTGTCCTTCTGGATTTATTGCTGCCTGCGTGTTTAAATATTTTGTATCTTTCTTTTTTGCAATACAAAATATGGGGGGGGGGGGGGACAGAGCAGGTGAAAAAACTGCAGCAAGCCCTATTTTACCTGCTCCTGAATGCATGCAAACGCATCAAAAATGCATGCAAATGCCTGGAACGCACTGAAAGCCCACATTGAACAAAAAAAAAATATTTTTAACCAAAAACGGCCCGGAAAGCATCAAAAACGTGGCAAAAATGCGGCACAACCCACTGCACTGCGTGTGCAGGAACCTAAGCGGATCTGCTCTGCATTTGGTGTGAACAAGGCCTTATTGTTTGTTAGTTGCACACAACATCCTTCTCCTGCAGGTGGCACTATACCCAATAGATAATGATCTAAAGCAGAGCCGTGGCCTACAATTAAAAAGAGAAAAACAGATTTCCAGACTGCAGCTTTAATATTTATTGTTCTTTATTTGCTTCAGATAAATATTCTATCACACTTGTATATCATCAGCCATGAACAAAACAAATCTTCCCTGGTGAATGCAGCCTGGCTATGAATACCTTTTCATTATAAAACTAGGGGCCACATGCATAAAAGTGTTTAAAGAACGTATCCTGTTGCATGTGTCAATCAAGTTGTGCCGATTAATCTCTCATAGTGTGCTGGGAATCAACAGGTAAGTGCTTTACTCAGCACAAGTTACCCCATGTCCTACCCTCTGGCACTGCTTTTGCACATACTACCTGTTGGCATACCCTTGGCACTCCACTGCACACACAGTGCAGCTGATCATACCCTCCGCACTCCCCTCTGCATACTGTATAGTCCCACTGTCATACCCGCTGAACTCCTCCTGCACATAGCGCCCACTGTCATACCCTATGCACTCCTCCTGCACATAGCGCCAACTGTCATACCCTTTACAGTCCTCTCTGCACCAAGTGCCCACTGCTATACCATTTGTACACCTATCTGCACATAGTGCTCACTTCCATACCATCTGTACTCTTCTCTGCACATACTGCCCACTGTCATGCCCTCTGCACTCTTCTCTGAATATAGTGCCCATGTCATACCCTCTGCACTCTTCTCTGCACATAGTACTGTCTGATCTCATACCTTCTATACTCCTCTGTTGCCCATACTGGACACTGTCATACCCTCCACATATCTTTCCTTGCACATAATGCCTGCTAAAACACCCCTCCATAATGGTTCATAATATCCCCAACCTTACCAATCCTGTAAAACACACATTTTGCTAGTCATTTTAAACCTAGGGGCAATATGCATGTAAAGAATGTATCCTGTTGTCCATGTTAATGAACCAGATAGTCCCTATCAATCTCCCATAGTGCACTTGGAATAAACAAATATAGTAGATTGCTTCATTCAGATACTCTGATACATGAGGTCCGTGGTTTGATTGTAGAAGCCTCTATGCACACTACTGCTACTGCCAAATAAATCTAAGAGAAAACACTAAGGGATCATTAAAAAACATGCAGGAGAACTTGCCAAACATCACTGTACAAAACATCTTTACGCCTTTGGCTGCCTTTCTGCTGAATAGATAGTAGTCTGTGATTTGTGAATGAAAAGTGTGTGCCAAAATATACATCCCTGCTTAGCACCAACCTCACATCACTGCTGTAATAACTGCACCGTCATGTCTTTTATCAACATACAAATCACGTATTACACGGTAAGATTTAATAAAGAGGAAAAAACAGATGCAACACAGAGATAGCTAACAGCAGGACAGACTGTCTGAAAGGGAATTATGTTGTGACATATTAAAATACAGGGAAACAGACAACAAGCTCTGCATATTGCAATACTGTGTTTAATGCCAAAGTGATACGGCCAGAATTGAATATTTTCAAACAATGTCTATCTGACATAAAATAACCAGGTTCACTCATAACATAGGACTCCATGTTCTATGAAGTTTAAACCTGAGTTTGAATACAGAGCACTATAAATAAATCCATAAATAAATACGCAGGGAGACAGCATGCAAAATGTAGTGACTGGAGATGGTAGATGCATGGGCCGGGATCTAGAGGAAGATAACACAGGGCAGGATGTAGAGAAGCCAAGATTAAGGGGGAATAGACTGCTGATTGATTCATTTGGCTACATTTACTAAAGTGTCACATTAATAATATTCTATAGCACTTTCCTACCTGGGGTCTCAAAGCACTGATCAGGTCGGCGTTGAGATCTTTGTCAGGTGCTGCTATAAGTCTGGATGAATAGACGTGTCTTGAATCTGCATTTAAAGAAGAACTCCAGGAAGAAGAAAAAAATTACCCCTTGCAGTGGGGCTACCGCCGCATTGCAAGGGTTAACTGCTCGTTTTGGTCTAGGGAGAAAAATAAAATGATACTTACCTGATCCTCAGAGCCAACTGGCTGTGACAGCACTCCTTCCAGCCTGTCTCTTTCTCCACTGCAGCGATGGTATGTCCCTCGGCGTCCTCACGTTCTATACGCAGTGTATTGGATGTGATGACTCAAGGATCCTTAGACTGCTGTAGTGGAGAGGGAGAGAGGCTGGAAGGACCGGTCTTAGCGCAAGCTGGCTCCAAAGATCAGGTGAGTATAACTTTTTTATTTTAACACCTAGACAAAAACAAGCAGCTAACCCTTGCAGTGCAGGGGCAGCCCCACTACAAGGGTTAATACAAGTTTTGCTAGGAGTTCTGCTTTAAAATACCATCCAGAGGGGGAGCATCTTGAACAATGGATGGCGGCAAGTTTTATATTGTGTGGGCTGCATGACAAAATGCACGAGACCCAACAAGTTTTAACATGTCTCTGGGCATGTGTGATTTTCCTTTCTCTGAGAAGAGAAGGGAGCATGTGGGGTAAGAGTAATCAGAAGTTCGAAAAAGCAGGGCCCTTTATTTAGAATTTTATAAAGTGAGTAGGCTAATTTGGAAGGATAGTGTCCATTTAATTGGAAGCCAGTGTAGGGAATTTTGGTGATGTGGCAGTGATGGGTTTGGCGGGTACGTAGCCTGGCTACTGCATTCTGTACCAGCTGAAAACAATGTAGTTCTTTCTCAGGAAGACCATAGTAGAAGGCGTTGCAGTAATCCAATCTGAATGTTATAAAAGTATGCATTGATTCCGTCATATCTGGATATTCTAATATTCCTGAAATGGTGGAAGGAGGACCTGATGGCACCTTATGCTTAACTGATGAGGATCACATCCAGGCTGAGCACGTGGTTTGAGAACACAAGATGTGTATTCCTGAATACAAATTAGGTGAAGAGAAGTAAAGTAAGCTTGTCTTTACTTCAAACATCTAATCAGGTGTAAGGAATTAAAAAAAGTGATCTTCTATTACATGTGATTGGATGTATGAAACGAACATGAGGTCGGGTCACCTCGCTTCATACTTTACTAAACCAACTCCATTATCCTAAAACAAATCTTTCCTTTCTATGAACACAGGGGCCAAACTCTAAGGGCCTTTCTCCAACTGTGCAGTAAAAGAGACAAGTACTGTGTCAGAAAATCCTAATTAATGAGAAAAAGGGCCACATCTACTATTAGGCACAGTAGGCATGTGCCTATTGGCAACAGAGGCAAAGAGGTGATTTTTCCCTGTATGTCATCCTCAAACATTGCTTACCTACAGCTGAAAACACAGATATATTACATAAAAGCAATCTGTTATATGTGCCAAATCATTTTTATTTCTGACCATTCAGATTCCCATCTGGCAGGGCAAAAGACCTGATTTTCTCTCCTGCAGTTGAGTTACAATTACAGGTCCAGTCCCTCCCCCAGTCTGTGACTGAACAGTGAAGGGAGACGCAGCAAACTAATGAATTAATCTTTATGTCAATCTGCTCTCTCCTCCTAACAGCATGGTCCTTGTTCACACACGAGCACTGAAGCTCAATTCCTAGTGCTGTGTCTCACTTTCCCTGTCTTAGCTCTGCTGTATGTGGATTGCAAAAGGCTAACACTAGATCAGATCCAGGTACTTACACTGCGTTCATTCAAAAAAGCCATTCTTTATGTATTAATCTATATGGAGCTCCATTATTTGATGTCCTATATATCATCCTGGGGTACACTGAACTGGTAATGAAATAAAGGAACATTGAAGCACATTCACTGTACAGTACCAGTAAACGGAAGGCACATACATACTGAGGAAATACGGCTGCCCCTTTATGTAGTACATATATATTTTATAAATATACATAGACAAAATGCTAAAGAACTTCAAAATGCATTGACACAATTACAACAAGCTGATGTAAGCTCTATGTGAGATAATACTTGTACAGTAGCCTATGAGAAGGTCTGCCTGTATAAAATCTGCCATAGTGTAGGATTCCATATAACATAGAAGAAATACTGGACATACCTTTTTCACTACATCATCCGACTGCTAAGAGTCATTATCAGCCAAGGGCAGCAGTAAGCAAAGAGAAACACAAAAGTAAGTATTACATTCATTATTACAAAGTACGAGCAGCAGAAAGAAATACAGGATAAAAGAAACCTCTATCCAATTTCATACCGTAGACCGTAGAAGACTGAACCTAGTCTGATCATTTACACAGTGTCAGAGTTACATGGAGACCAGGACCTATGCATTGAAACTTTGATACAAGTGACAAAGTGCGGGTCATCTTTAGCACAGTCACACTCTATACTGCTGTCAAGTTGTCATAGCAGATGAGGCACAGGGCAAACGGACAAGTTGATGTCCTTTAATACTTTGTACAAATGCATTTTCGCTTTTAAAAGCTGTATGCAGACATTAAGGTGAACCTTTACACTAGGGATGCACCGATACCAAGTGCAATTACAGATTCTTTTCCATCGCCGGGACTAGGCTAGAGAAAGTTAAAAAGTTAGGAGGCAGCTGTCATTTGTAAAGAGCATACGGAGCACCTGGGATTTGTACATCTCTGTTTTAAATATGTATGATTTTTTAAATAAACATATATAAAGTGATGCACCGATACCAAGTACAAGTACCGATACTTGCCCAAGTACTTACAGTGACAGTTTTTCTAAAACAATACAGACTAATGATTTCAGGACAGCGGTGGAGCGCCAGAGCCCGGTCCCAGCTGCTACCACTGCCACCCTGGTAGTTGTCATGAAAATGCTAAGTATCGGCACTGGTATCTGAACTGGTATCGGTGCATTCCTACTTTACACACTAAAATCAAATTCTACCAATGTATCCCTCTATGTATGATGATTCATAAAAATACTGAAATACTTACACTTGCAGAGCATTCACTTCCTGCTTTGAAAGTGCAAAATGACTTCAGTTTGCCAATGTAATGCACACTGGGATTGCCTTATCAGCAGAGCATTGCTGGGAAATATCATCTCAGTGAAAGGCATTTCTCTCCCCTGAGATGATGTGCATGTGTACATGTCCTAGTCACATGTGCCAGAATTTCAGGAAGTAATAGGAGAGCTAGTAATCTGCCCTTTGTAACCATGGCCACTGTCAGAAGACTTGGGAAGAAAGGAGAAATAAGGTATGCAAAGAATACAAAGCCGGCAATTATCTAGAAGTATGTGTTTGTAGATTGTCATTACTAAACATTTCTAAAGGTGTGTTTCTTGTTATTTTAAAGATTTGGGTAAAGGTCCGCTTTAATAAGTACATAATAAAAGCAACTGGATTCTACTTAAACATAAAGAAAGCCTGTATATACTCCATTATTTGACTAACAATCGGCCATGCAACACTTTAGGTGGGATCCCTTATTTTTTTAGACGCTGAAAAGCATGCAACATAAAATCCCATGTATTCCTAGGGGGCCGTTGAATCGCGTGGAAAAATAGGCCTGGTGTTTGAAATAGTCCATGAGCTTCTTTTGTGGCCCTTATCGGCCCGTTTTGCTCCAAAGGCTTCAACAGAAATGCGTTTTTGTGTGTTTGTGCGTGTTTTTGCAGCTTTTTATAGGACAACTGTAAAACGAGCTGAAACCGCGCCTTAAAACCCTATTGCTTATGACCCGAAAACGTCTATAAAACGCGATGCAACGCGCACAAAAAGCTTGCAAAAATGCAGTAAAAACATGCATAAATCGCACTGAATCGGTGACTCCCTGGCGTGAATGGGGTCTTGGATTGTAAGCTCCTTGAGGGCAAGGAATGATGTGATTACAATACAATATGTAAAGTGCTGTGTACATTGTTGGTGCTATATAAATACAGTACCTGTTATAAATAGAATCAGAGTACAACTTATTTTGCAGGTAAAAGAGTTTGCCTGTACTTCGACTTTTAGGACTTAGGTCCTGATTGACCAATGTATCAGCTTAAATGGTCCTCATATAGCTGTGATTTTCCAGCGCAAGGATGTTCAGAATGCTCATGTTATTTCGAGTTTTCCTGTACTGAGGAAATACACAGGCTGCTAATGGTGAGTTTCCCTTCTGAAAATATTAGTTCCCTGAATTTCCTGCTGATCTAATAGCTTTCTGAGTCTCAGACCTAGAACAAGTATGCAGGTTTGATGCTTTGACTTTCATATTGAATGTCCCTTATGTTCACAATTGTTCTAGGTTCCTTTCTGAGGCTAGTGACTGCCAGGTAAAAAGCATTTTCTTAGAGATCAGCAATGTTATTTCCTGTATTTCTCTCAGAACATGTTTTCTTTAATAGATTCTAGCTAGCATATTGAATTGTGCAGCAGGCAAATGAAAATGGCATGTAATAAGCAACACAGACCCTTATTGCAATACTAGTCTATACTTTAAAAGCACATACATGCAATGCTAAGAATGCAAAAGATCACACTGGTCCTACAGCAAATATTAAATGAAGTCATCAGGCAATGTAGAGAGTGAGTGGCATAAACAAGTAGGTGATGGAAGGGGATCTATCAACACTGTCAAAAGACTTCAGCACTGCACTCACATCCCGCAGTAACATCTCTAATGGAGCAGATAGCAAAGTGTTGGAATGGAGAAACATGAGCAGCTGCAAGGAAGCTGCCAGGCAGGTGTGTTGAAAGAACTCTAAAGCACATTACAGGTAATCTACTAAAAAAAGATCCAGGAGGTGGCAAAGAGTGAAGTCACTTCAAAAACATGTCTTCATTTCCTCCAACACTAGTAATACATTACTATGCTCATTTCTTCTGAACATTGATTATACATGTTACTAAATGAAACTGATCAAAGCCAGTGTAGCTTTGTATGTTACCTTTCCATAAGTATTCTTTTGGCATTGACTATAAAACAATTGGTTAATACTAATGGGCGGATTCATAATAGAGAATGGATACGGCTTTACTCTGCAGTAAATACACCACACTGCCCCTAAATTGTATGCTTTGTTCATAAAATGGCAGCGTGGAGGTTTAGTGGTTAGCACTTCTGCCTTGCAGCACTGGGGTCCCTGGTCTATATCCTGGTCAGGATACTATCTGCATGGATTTTGCATGTTCTCCAAGTGCTTGTTTCCTCCCACACTCCAAGGACATGCTGGTAGGTTAATTGGCTCCTGTCTAAATTGTTCCTAGTATGTGTATATATGCATGTGAGATAGGAACCTTAGGGGTCTATTCACAAAGCTGCCGAAGGATCTGGCCGTAGCTTCGGCCGATCCTTCGGCTAGCTTCGGCCCCAGGACCCCTTCGGTTCAGGAGAACCGAGGGGGTGCTGTACGGGCTATTCACAATAGCCCGTACAGCTCCCGATCACGGCCGAGAATGAATAGACCCCTTAGTTTGTGAGCTCCTCAATGGTGGGGATTGATGTCAAAGAGGAACTTTACCCATATCTTCAAAATAACAACAAAGGCACCATATACTTCTAGATAATTGCAGACTTTTTATCCTTTGCATCCCTTATTTTTCTTTCCAGTCTTCTGACAGTGGCCCATTTTAACTAAGGGCAGGTTACTAGATCTCCCTTTACTTCCTGGAACTCTGGCACATGTGACTAGGACATCATCTCAGGGGAAGAAAATGCTTTTCCCTGAGATCTCATGAGATTGCAGATGGGATTTCCCAGCAATGCTCTGCTGATGTAGCCTTCCGAGGATGAGACGCTTGGGCACGATTACATCATTTGTAGCAATGTGAACCAGGAAGTGGAAAAAAGTAAACTGTAAGTAAAAAATATATATATGTTTGTTTAGCTAATGAATGCAAGATGATTTTATATCAGCATGCAGAGCTGTATGCTGATGTGATTTTAGTCAAAGGTGAAGTACTGGAGTACTGCATAAGCTGTCAGCGGTATACAAATAAAGAAAATGCAGAGAGCAGTGTAGAGCCTACAGTGTCCTTTGGAGTTTTCTCTGCATAGCGCTGGATGCAGTCCGTAATAGGAGCCACATTTTTTTCCCCTTGCGTAAAAATGAATGAGACTTTTTTACAGTACCAAAGCTGTGACAAAAGTTTTTTTCTTGCATACAACAGTTTTATAAATTGCCACCCTAGATAACATGTCAACACAGACTGGGTATATTGGGGAAAGCAAGAGAAAATAAACAAGTAGAAACCCAGAAAAAAAGAAACATTTTAAAGACAGTTTTCTTTATATTACTACTAGGATAGAATCAGGCCTCTTCATTAAAGCATATCTAAAGCCAAAGCATGTTTTAATTTTTTATAGAGTAGTGAATTATTAAAACCCCTACCATGTTTTTTTTTTGCCGTCTGTGCCCCATTATGGAGATTTTACTTCACTTTCTGTCTTGAAGACACAACAGGAAGTTGAAGAACATCTCCCCAAAGTGAGAGCAATACCCCACTTAGACACTCGGCAAAAGAACAAGTGCCCCCATTTAAAGATTTCCCCCCTCTATTTCGTTTTGTACTATTCGCTCTCTTTTTTTTTGTATAATATTTCTTTATTGTTTCTATATATAACAATACAGACATATAAATATGTAAACATCCTGTTAAAAGACTCTCCCAGGGAGAAATCCAATCAAAAACAGAGAAAGATATTCATGACTTCTTCCTAAAACAGCCACCATAAATTTCCCTTCCCATTGGTATTAAAACCATTCTTGCCCCCTAGGGGTCTCAACTAAAAAAAAAAGCAAGGGGAACGGCAACCCAAAATCCCTCCTATCCCTAAACCACCCCAAAAAAAAAAACCCAAACAAGACGAATTGGAAAGAAAAGAAAAAAAAAGGGAAACAAAATTCTCATCTCCTCCTTCGCTCATTCCTCTCCCCTCCTCCAATGTCCTTGCAAAGGAGCCTTACATTCCTGGTAACCATATGTTAGTGATGTCAGACTCTATCCATGATTTCCATGTCACCATAAATTGTGGGTATCTGTCTTGGGATCGCGTCACTAACTCTTCTACCCTTCTTAAAAAATTCATTTCTTTGACCGAATCTTTAATTTGAGGGGTATCTTGAGACCTCCAATATCTAGCTATTACCGTTCTTGCAGCAAATTAAAAAAATCTAAATAAGCCATTCTTAACTT
This sequence comes from Nanorana parkeri, assembly GCF_000935625.1. NCBI lineage: Eukaryota > Metazoa > Chordata > Amphibia > Anura > Dicroglossidae > Nanorana > Nanorana parkeri. The sequence continues at coordinate 723,503 of NW_017306389.1, forward strand.
CCTTAATTGGTCCTGGTATAATAGTCAATAGCGCGACCTCGGGTGTAAACAGTCCCTGGACCTTAATATTATGTGCTCCTATTTTATAGACCATTTCCCAAAAAGGTTGAATCTCTTGACAGGACCACCATACATGTAGCATAGTACCTCCCTCTACTCCGCATCTCCAGCATTGATCGGATATGTACTATTCACTTTCTGTCTTGGTGACAATAGTCACCAGGACAAATAAAGAGTGAATTTACCTCTCCGGAACAGGGGCAGCTAGGGTTCTTAAGCCTTCCCTAATGTATTGAAAAACAAACAACAAACGTTTTTTGGGTGCCCTTTAATTAACAGATGCCTATTAATTAGAAGAATTACTGCCAGTCTAGAAAATTATGTAGCACTAAAGCATCATAGGCAATGACAGGTAGGCAATGTTTATGGTAAAATCTTGCAAACCTACAATAATTTAGAAATTCCAGAATCAAATGTAATATGTTGTCTATTTGCACTTGCAGGCCATCTAAAGCATGGGGTTGGAGATTAGATAAAACAGCTGTGTGAGCAGGAGCTCGGTACCCTATCCTAATACTGAGTCACTGCTGCTGAAAAGACCAGGCCGCAGAGAATGGAACCTCTCACAGCGCCAGGATGCCTCTTGTGTGCATAGTGATAGGACAAGCATCATTGTCTATTGTGACTCATCCAAACAATAGTGTCTTTAAAACGAAGGCGGTAATGATAAAGTCAGGGACGGCAAGCACACAGCTGTTCACTCATTCTCCTACACAGGTATAATTAAATGCATCCTGGTTTCAAGTAGGAGTCTCTGCTTCCTCAGGTAGACTAACAAGCCCCTGATGATGCAACATCGAATCATTGTCCTTAGAGTACCTGTTGTGCAGCTTAACACACATCTAAAATGTTGGTGTTAATCCCGAAAGTCAATGCCTGTGCCAGCTCCTAGTCTGCATTAAATATCAGGCAGAAAAGTCCAAGAACACTTTACTGTGTAGCAGAAATGTACATGTTTCTTATCAGAATTACCAAACTCTGAATCACTATGCAGTTAGGACTCATTCATACCACAATGCACATAAAATGCATCTGCACTGAGACTAGTTAAGGCATGTTGACGTGTTTTTTTACGTCAAAAGATGTTTAATGTGTGCTCAGCTTAGTTTTTATATGCTTTTTTTCTGTACAGGCTACATCAAGAGTCAAAATACTAACATATGGCACATATGACACACATGACGTGCAATGACATACGTTTTTGTGCATTGCACTGCAAAATAATCCAGCATGCCTACAATTTTCTTCAATGCACACCAACGCACTAATATGGTGTAAAAGAAGGCACATAGACCGCAATTGTTTTTAGAGTTTCCTTGTGTTAGTAGTTTTTAGAGTTTCCTTGTCAATACAGATCAATGCAGTCCAACGCTCCTGGTGTGAATGAGCCCTTTGTGTACCAAAAAGTAAACGTGGCTTTAAGGACTTCTAATGTGCATTTTCATTGACATTCAAAAACACGCAGGCCGAAATATTTTTTTTTTTTACATAATAAGTTTTTATTCAAATATTTTAACAAATGCCATATTGTTAGCCCGGCGGCCAATTGATTCCTGTGTACTTTGAAAAAAAGTTTTCATGTCCAATTTGGCTTGTCGGACTGGTGTTTGTTTGGAGCCCTGAGATTTCTTCTTGGTTGTAGGACCCATGACGCCCAAGATAGATGAGGTGGAAAGGCAAATAGAGCAGATGCCTGGCCCGTAGTGCAGGAGCTAAAAAAGACTGCTGCTGATCGCCGCCATGAGCAAGCTCCGCCAGGCCGAAATATTTTTCATGAGCCATGAAACATATTTATTAAAAACACAATTTTCTGTAAGCTGCAAGAAATCCACTGCAACCTAATTTTAGAGTATCTGTTGTGATCTTTGAGGAGTGCAGGGCCGTACCGAGCAGCTCTCGGGAAGGACAGGTGTGTGATTAGTACGCAGCCCCCGTCCTTCTCTATAGGACTACACGGCCGTACGCCCCCCTACGCTCACCCGCCCTGCACATCCATGCGGGTGCAGGTGAGCGTACTTGTATGCTGACAGGATGGATCCTGTCTGCGCCTGAGCCAGGAAATACGCACCCCTACAGACCTGCACTTGAGGTGAGCGTAGGGGGGCGTACGGCCGCATAGTCCCATAGAGAAGGACGGGGGCTGCGTATTAATCACACGCAGCACCTGTCCTTCCCGGAAGCTGCTTGGTAGGGCCCTGCACGCAGCACAGAGCTGTACGTGTGGACCGATTCCAGTGTGAATGGGGGCTAACTGAGCTGTCACCAACAGCTCACAGTCAACTACCAAGGATCTGGAGCCAGTTGGAAGAACTTCCAATTATGTCACCACTGTACAGCCAATCACAGTGATGATATATTTGGGAGACCCTTCTACTGGCCACCGGCATCAGGGCCCAACCCTTGTAAGCCTACTAGGGTGTTAAATAACAGACACTAATAGAGAAAGAAAACAGAAATGCTACTTTATTCCTCCACAAACTGTAAGAAGAGCACACAGCCAGGAAATAATGTGGAGCAGCAATATTACTGGAGCCCGATGACATCAAAGACCAAAGTCAGTTGCACACTTTGAATCCCCAATGGCTGTACTTGTTGGGCAAACTGTACTTGTTCTATTACGAACACAGAAATGAGTATGTGAAGTGTGAAATTACACCTTTTGTTTGTTGTGTAGTGGCATACGGTTGTAGAACTTCAGTAACTATACGGCTACGCTGATTTCTGCATCCCAAAGAAAGCGATATTTGCATGTCTTTATTGCGCGGCTATTAAACCCCCTATGAAGCTTGTTTACTTGCATTTGTTTTAGCTACACAAAGTGAAGCAGCTGACAGGATGCATCATAGATGAAATAGCACACCTGCTGTAAGAAACACAAGAGACTCTCAAGCAGCCAAATCAGGAAATAGTCAACTCGCCTCTTGTTCCATGATGAGAGGATATGCTGGGAGATACTGAAACATAGCTTTATTCCCTATCACAAACAGGCCAAGGTCACGGAATCTGCTTACACAATTATCCACTGCTATTCAAATACTTTTTCCTACTTTTTTGGCAGGAACAATCCTTTGATGATATTGATCTAATGTGATTTGTTTTCTGCCAAGACTGTGTATCTCTCTATAAGGAAATCAACAGTTTGAACAGTCAAGAAGTATCACGGTAGTGGAATAAAATGATACTGTGCTCACAGAGATAAAACGGATTATCTTCACTCCCACACCTGGCATACGTGCCTTCAAAAAATGTTGCACTTTTAAACGGAAGCATTTGAAAATAGAATGATGTACATAAAAAAATATTAAAGGGTCTGTCCACTAGTTCAGCTATTTGTCTTGGAAACTCCAAAAGAAATCTCCATGTCTCAGTTCCTGTCCACAAAGAAGTTTTGGGTGTTCCTGACCACCTTTGTATGTTTCAACATTTCCTGTTGCATTTTCAACAATATCACCTAAAAAATCCAACAGGAAAAGTAGGAACCTCTTATAATGTCCAACAAACGTATGCAAACCCAGAAACCTAAACACAAATATGTCAACAATAGAGTCAGAAAATGAAATAAGAAAAAGGTCAACCAATTTAATGTGTTGCCACTGGCTGTACACATATATGAGCAGTGGTCGTTATGCCGTGCCACATATATGCATACTGCTACCATCGCTGTTTTGTACTGGGACCATTTCTAATTGCGCGGCCCCAGCACTCTGACCCAGCTGTCACTGGCAGCTCCTGTTCACTGTTTACAATCATGAGCCGGTAGTACAGATACCTGATCACATGACCACTGTGACAGCCAATGACAGTGATCACATGACTGTAAGGGCCCCGGCATTACAAAGGCTTAAATAGCTAGCTCCTGGCAGTGGGAAGGGTTAAAAGATGAACTACAGGTAGATATTAAACAAAAGCAATGAATGCAGCAACATATTCTTTAATGGAGTCCCTTAAACCCAACAAAGCTTTCCATTTCAATGCAATCTCTGCTACAGATTTGGAACAAAAATGTCCAAGTATGCAAACCAGCAAATACATTTCTCCCTTGCTTTTTGCAATAGTTGAAAATATGCTGCATAGGTGCGGCAGGACCCCTGGATTAAGCACAGCTTTCTCTGTGCCCATTTGCACTTTCTATCCACACATGCACTCTGTTAAATCAGTTAGTTTCACTGCAAATATACAATAGCATCCCTAATATGACAGAACAAAAAACTCAGTTGCTGGCAAAAAAAAGTAATTGCTGGAAATGACTTCCTGTGAGGGAAAAATGACATCACTTCACTCTGACCCAAGTCCCTCCTTCATCAGCTCAAAGGAGAATTAACAGAGGAGGTATCTGAAAGATAGTGGGTTTTTTATACAGCCACTGGGAATAATGTTTGGCAGGTACCTGGAGCAGACAAAATCTGGAGCAGCTGTGCATGGCAACCAATCAGCTTCTCTCTTCAGTTTGTTCAGTTAAGATTTCAAAATGAAAGAGAGAAGCTGATTGGTTGCCATCCACAGCTGCTCCCGTTTTTTATAAATTCCCCTCGTTGTTTTCCAGCAATTTACAAAGATTGCAGGAAACAAAATGAAAATATGAAAAGTTTAGTTCTGCTTAACGTGTATTTTTAAAAGCAGCTAGTGTACATGTAAGTACTGAAATATTCCTTGGGATTAGTCATTTGTAATCACCTAACAGACGAATTTAGATGAGGAAGTGGTAACACTCGAAGTCAATAAGGTTTGTTGAATGTGCTAAGAGTATGAGAGAGCAGAGGAATGAGCTCATCAATCTGTTGCTTCTTATACACTGTCCAGTCCCATGCAGGGAGGTGACTAAACTGTATGACTTACCTGCAGTAGAAAAAAGTCAGGTCACCAAACTGGTTCTGCTGTCTGCCAAGACTGAGTGAGTGGTCAGAAATACTAATGTCTTGACAGGCAAATGGCCTCCTATGTATGTATTTCAGCTGTGTATTTAGCGGTTTGCCTGAAATTCAATTTTAACCATTTTCTACAAAAATATGAAATATCATTTTTTTGGACTAAATATATAATTGCATTACAGTGCCAGAAGGGTACTCTGAGGGGTCTTTTGAAATAATGCCGCAGGCAACATTTCAGCAGAGCATTTAACATGCTGGTGAGAGACATTGCACAAAGTTTACAAAAGTGTAGCCCTGACCTGATCACATGAAGTGAAGAGCAAACCCACACCTACCACTATATCACCAGGTAACTCCACAGCCAGATTACTGCCCCTAAATCCTGAGCTTCTGCCACCTGCTTCAGCCATTGTAAGAGGTTGTCCCTATCAATACTGACTTCTGTACACATAATTTTAGGCCTGTCATATCCATGTAGCCTCTATCAGCACAAGTGTTAGAGGCACTTCTGCATCTAATGCCTTAATGTACAAGCCCTTACACACAGACTGATATATGGCTGTAGGAAGAACTGAAGATCCATCAGTTAGCTCTCAATACGTGGATCACAAAGAAGCCAGAAGGTGTTTTACCATTTGTTGGACTACAACCTTAATTGATAAGTTTGGAACAAACATTTTAAAGGCATTACAAGACAATACAATAGTCCATAAAAGATCACGTAGAATGGAGCTTACCTCTTTACTGATCTCAACATCTGTAAAAATGCTCTGTTCATCTTCTTCGTGATATTCTCCATCAGATTCACCCAGAGCAATGGGAACGCAGACAGAGAGGCGAGGGTTGGCCATGTAATCATCGCTTTCACTAACAACATACTTTTCCCCATTTTTCGAGATGCCTCCGTTGGTGTTACTCCCTTCTCTGTAATCCTTTTCTTTGCCTGTGCTGCTCATGTTCATGTGATTGTGGAGATTGATGTTGTTGATGTTCCTGTTCTTCCCTGAAAGATTGGTAATGAATGTGTCCCCAGTTTTCTTGGGCTTCGTAAATACGTTTCGTAAAAAATCTATAACAGTTTGTTTGGCAAAGGAAATACCCCTGTGAATCCTTGCAATTGCTATCTGAAGGTTATTCATTTCACCATCCTCATCGGGAGCAGATAAGTTATCCGAGCTGAACGAGCTAAGCAGGAGAGCCAAGAAAAGGTTCAGAACCTGTAAAAGTGTAAAAATACAGTAAATATAAACATATTCACATATAAACAAATTAATGTAATCGTACACTGTGCTAAAATGCGTATACAGTACTCCAAATACTTTGTTATTCTGTTCAGCCATCCTTTTTGATTTACAGAATCCCATCATACAGCCAGACACGTAACAGGTAGTGACGAGCTCAGGTTCAGACTGAACCAGGTTTGAACCTGATCACCTCCAAACCTGTAAGGGACATGGGGCCACCTGCCCAATTAGCTGTGGGCCGTGGCATTCCCTGCCCCAAGCTGCACATAAACAAAGGGGCAGGATGCTTGTTCTGACATAATTGGCCTTTTATGGCCACATGGCCATAGTAGGTCAATGTAATTGCCCAAATATAGGCAAGCAGCCATATAAGGTCAATGACCTCATAGCATCCCAACCCTTTGCTTATTTGCAGCTGCGGACAGATAATTGGCCAGCCGCAGATGACTGGGCAGCAGTGGAAGGAGCTTTCCTCCAGGTTCGAAAAAGCTTAGGTTTGGACTGGATCTCTAGTGGCAGGCTTATTTCCTGGCTCATCAAATCTTCTTCCTGTGGCATTTCTCAGCCGCCAGCTTGTTCAATTGCCAAGGAATCAGCATAATCCAAGCTATCCATTTAGCAGGGAAGTGACCCAGGGAAAAATAAAACTGATCTTCCACTGCATAAAGCCACTAGCAGAGGGTGTCCTCAAAAGTTTGATAGAATTTGGTCCATCTGGATGGAGTCTAAAGCAACACTACCAGCCTAGGTGCACAATTATGGCATCCGAATGGTGGTTGCAAGCCTGGTAGGGCGATGCCTAGAGGGAGATTTATGGCTTTCCTGGAACTTTAGGGGAGACAATATTGTACAAGGATGAGATTGTGGTGAGAGCATTGGGAATCCCTCCACTCCCGATATATATTCTTTAACTGCCTTTGACTGAATCGGGTACTCTGCATCTTTCTGGGAAGCGCTAAAGAGATTGGCTGTAACGGTTCACATCAGGGACCGGATGGGGGGTGGATTGGTTGTAATTATATTGTAACAATTTACCTGTGCCTGGGGGAGGGGGAGGGGGAGGGTTATGGTCAGAGGGTTAGTTTTATTGGACCTTGCATGGTCCTTTACGGTTGTTGGCATACGTTATGCCATAATGTATACACTGTTGTGTATGGATGAGGTGCTATGTTGGTGCCCGAATGTTACTGTACTGTAATGTAATTGTTTACTATGCAAAATGAATAAAAAGATTTTTCAAAAAAATAAATAAATAAAACTGATCTCAGTGGGGGACTGATAAGACTTGACACAGATACTTTTGGCACTGAAAAAGGTTAGCATAGAAGTGACAGGGTTAGGCTAGCATTATAGCAAAAAAGGTAAGTGTTAAGTTATGGCTAGGCTTAGGATCAGGGGTAAGGGGGTTAATGTTCATGGTTAGGTTAAAAATTAAAGCCCAACCTCAGCTTGTGAGCTCTTCTAAATGGAATTGAGCTTAAGTGTTAGGGTTAGGTTGTCTTCATTTTCATTATGTTATAGGAACATCCAAAAAGCAGTATCCTGAAAGAGGAACCTTTTGTCTGAAATTCCTCCAACAAATAGTAGTGCACTTCCTGGTATCTGGGTGTGCCAAGTTAAGTCTTAGGGCTAGTTCACAACATAGGCAGTTGTGATGCAGTCCGTTCAGTTTGGCTGCTGCAGCCAAAATACATCACAATGGTTTCCTATGGGCTTTCTCGTGCTGTATTCACACCATTGCAGTCCGTTCAGATGCAGTCAGAAAAAGTACTGCATGTCCTATTTTAGCTGCATCTAACTGCACCGGAATGCATCAAAACGCATGCAAACACATTGAAACGCACCTGAACGCATTAAAAAACCCAGAATTGATTGTGCAACATCCAGGGGAAAAAACACATGTAAACGCATCACAAGCGCGTCAAAATGCATCAAAACGGATTGCAATGCAACTGCGCAGACGCACGCAGTTTTAATGCAGTTTCTGGTGTGAACTAACCCTTAATTCTAACCTTAGGTTACGTGTACAAAAAACGTAGAAAGGAAAAGTATAGAGGAAAAGTATGTGGGTTGCCTACACTGACCTCCTTCTGAAAATGTGAGATGCTATCTTTAGTTTTAGTGCCCTTGTTCAATATGATATATTGAAAACTAACATGCCATTTAAAAAAATGTCTCTTTTCAGACCCATCAATTTACATCTACCTTCTCTGTGACAAGCAGGCTGACCCAAAAGAACAAATTTACTACAAAAGGCTTTCAAGTGATTCCTTACAGCTGAGCTCACCCATTACAGAGGAATGTGACACATACATCTGACCCAATATGAGCTAATTATGACACATTAGATAAAAAGAAATGCAAGTCTTTGGGAACTGCCCTAAAAATGTTCAGCTTTATTGTATTATGACTTTTCATTATTACATTTCAGTATGAGTTCTGGTGTATATACAGGTGAAACCCGAATAATTAGAATATCGTGCAAAAGTTCATTTATTTCACTAATGCACTGCACTCTGCCCTTTCTGGTGTCTATCAGATATTGTTGCTTTAAAGTGTATCTGCAAGATAACAGTCTGCTATAGAAGATGAAACTAGTGTAGAAATTGCTGACTTTTTCATTTATGTTTTTTTTCTCCTCCATTCTATATGGAATGGAGAAGGGTTACAGCTTCTGTTCTGTTCTGAAGTTTGCTGCTGTGAGTGTACCCGTTGTGATTTCCCCTTACTTCTTGTTCCATGACTGCTGAAGTTAGGCAAAATCTCTCCAACAGGGACACAGCCCACTATAAAAATAATTTTTCTTAGTAGAGCAGGGAAAGATTACAAAGTATGTATGACTCTTGCTTCAGGAGAGGAAGTGAGGAAGAATCTCCCCAACAGCGACACAGATAGCAATAAAAGCATGAAATAGGTTCTACACCTTTCTTACGCCTTCCCCAGAAGAAAGAGCTGATAATCAGGATTTACACCAGCTGCTAATACCTATGAAGCTTCGCTCATACTTTGCCTTTGTAAAATGTACTTGTTTTCTACATGTGTATTTCTAAAGGGAATAAATAGATATACATGCAAAAGATCAACGAGAAGTAAATAACTGAATACATATGTATAAGTAAAACCTTTTTTTTTTCTTGTATATTGTTTGTATACATATATATGCACATTCCCCAGTTATATTTGTACATTACTTGTGTAGACTCTGCTTCCTCTGTGATGCTACACAATGATTATGCTTTACTGCTCCTTCTCAAAATGCAAATCTATGGGTCTAAGTGCTCACTAAGAACAATACGCTAGCTGTGTTGCTGACATAGCCTCAATAGTTGTTAGGCAAGAAGACTAACTGCAGTAAAATAAGTACATTCCAGTGGCTACACTACAAATTTTTGTATTTATTGTGTATGTAAAGGTCAATTAAAAAAAAAAACTTGGATAGAGAGAAGAAGGGGTAGACCTTCATCCATTTTTTTTCATTTCAGTGTGTCCTCACTGGGTAGATAAACCAAGACAAAAAGTGATGGGAAACAAAAAACGTCAGCGCTCTCATGACAGCAAGAGGTGATGGTAAATGTTCCAATAAGGACAAATGTTCTGGTGACAATTGTCTAAGACAGGAATTCCTGTCACTTTGGGGAGATAGCCTCTCATTTTCTTTTGCATCTCCAAGACAGGAAGTGAAGACAAATCTCCCTAGCACAGAGCTTGGCAAACTCCAGCCCTCCACCTGTGGTAAAACTACAAATCTCATGACACATCTATCTCTGCGAGTCATGCCTGTGACTGCGTAAAACTTACAATACCTCATGGGATTTGTAGTTCCACAGCTGGAGGGCTGGAATTTGCCCACCCCTGCCCTAGCATGCTACAGATAGCATATAGAAGATTTTAGCTACACACACACTTTAGTACAACAGGACAAAGCCTGTGAAAATGTAAATCCATATCAATCCACATGTAAAATCCACATCAACCATGACTTTAAAAGGTGAACACTTCAATTAAAACTCATATGTCCTCACTGAAAATGCTTTATATAATGCACTGTACTACTATATAGTCTTTCGATGCTTGCATGAATATATTTGAATTATTAATATCACTTGCTGAATTTGAAGGAAAAAATATCTTTTTTTTTAACACAGCAGTAGAAATGATCGTTTATAATTCTCATAATTGTAAAACTTTTCCCTCAGATATACTTGAATTGACAAACACTCTGTTCACACTTTACCGGGGAACAATACTAGCAAAACACTAGGTGTAATTACAGCTAGCAGGAATAACCTTTATTGCAAAGTGTAGCTGGAAAAAAATGACAATTGTGGTAAAACTAAATGTTACAGAATCAATTTATAACTCCAATAACATGTTCATACAAAACGCCATTTTAGATAGCCACCAACTCTGACATGTGACCAGTTAAGTGTTCTGACTTCTATTCAAGAACCGGCTGAACAAAGCCTTCAAAAATAGATTTTGCCAGAAATAGAAGCACAAGAGGGGAAAAAATACATACATTTAATGTCACATATGTTCGTATTCTGCACGAGGAAACAAATAACAAGACTAAGAACATATTTTCGTGGTGCCACTGAGCGAGTGGGAGTCAGTATTCAGACTGAACAAACGGTAATAAGAGAAGTGTTTCAAAATGGAGGCTGCATGCTGCTTTCTTTGATCCATAATGCACTGTACCCTGTGAAGCCTTAATCTGCGCTATTGTGCAACAAATTGCTAAGGTGCAGCATGGGGCTCCTGACCAAAATGTAAGCAGAACTTCATTTTTGCAGCTTGACTCTCATGGGCTGAATGAGAAATTTACATTGTATATATTTTTTTATGAGCTTAAAAAAGGTGCAAATTGAGAAGCAATGAGATGCTGTTAAAATCAGCTCAAGATCTTGTGCGCAGATTTGGTGAAAAGGTTCAATGCAAATGCATTTTTGGTGTTTTTTTGACCCTATAGTGGATATTTCAAGTGTATCATTGATGAGCATATGGCTGAAGAGACAATACCTCATGTTCTGGAGCACATCTGAGAACTTCTATTGCCATCAGCGAGAGGTATAAACAGCATTTCCCTGTGCTATATCCTTTTATGCTGCAGAAGTGATTTACACCCATCACAATGCTATGGTAAAATGGACAAAATGCTTAGACAAAATTTCGAAATCTCTGCTGTCAACGCAAATGTGTGGAGTATGGTAGCTCCAGCTTTCAGAGACTGTGGTGGAGCAGCATCCTCTGTTGTGTCATCAAGGTACTCAGCACTGATGTACCAGCTGACATGCCCCTTAATTAGCTGAGTATCCTTATCAAAGTCACATCTTTCAACAAAAATTAGTTTTGAGAAGGGAAGATCCTTGCTGCCTGGTCCCTATCACCACAACTGACCATCTGGTCCTTCTATAGGGATACCAATATATGTATTTCTTTATTATGTTTATATTACACCAACATAATAGACAGAGTTTTACAGAGTGTTCACCATTTAAATTTATCTTTGTACAGATAAACTTAGATGTCTAATGTCCCTACGACAGTCATAAAAGCCCCGCACCAACCCCTCCCACACACGCACTATACCACAATTAACTGGTTTTTGTGTTATAGGAGAACTAACACACGCACACAAGCAACCATGCAGATAGCATCCATGATGGTACCTGAACCTAGCACTCCAGTGCTACAAGCTTAATGTGCTTAACACTAAACTTTTATACTGTTCATGTGTGATGGCAACCTACATAGGCTTTCTTGACTTATGGAATGTTATGTTGGGAAGTGTTCAGAGCCATAAGGACTAACATTGATTTAACTCCTGCTGTAATTTGGGAAGTTAAGATCAACTACATAGTCGCATTAGCAATTGGGCTTCAATTAATTATACTGGAGAGAAAAATAAATTGATAGGACAGTACCGCCCAATAGCAAAACACAGTCATCCACAAAGGATGTCCGTTTCTCCAGGAAATGCCTTTTATGATGATCCATTGTTACATACAATGTTTCTTTTGCCTTTTGTTACTGATTACAGCCAACATATTATAGCAACTTGTGTAGACACTAGTTTTCGCAAATTGTATTACTCCTGTCCATCTCCGTCTACCTATTATCCTCTATTGCTTCTGGTTTCTTGCATTGAGGTAAATGATGTTACTGTGACTTTATAAATAGCATATAATTATTATGTTGGATCAGACAGAAATGATTTCATAGAGGTCAAAAACTTTCAATCCACCATTTATTTTCTTGAATGTAATTGCTTTTCAATAAAATGTAGGACAAAATTGCTTCCTCTTAGCACTTTTTGTCAAAGCGATACAATTAATGCAATCTTCCAAATGTCACTAATTTTAGGATGCGCATTTACCTATTCAGCGGGTGACTCATATATTGTTACAGTGCAGGCAGACAAGTTACAAGACTTCACTTTGAAAACTAATAACTCTACTTGGTCATTAACCGCTTTATGTTGCCCCACAGCAGACCTGCGTCATTGGGAACACCGATGGCTCTGACAAGATGGTAATTTTATGGGCGTAGGCTTGCACTTGAGTGGGGTGAGTGGAGTAATTTCCGTAAAATTGATTTTGCCATGAAATTACCGATTTCCCTGAAGTGAGACCTTTCAACTAGTCAAAAGGGAGCATGGATCCGGCTTCCTGGCCAATCAGGAAGCCGGGTGGCATGTAATGACTGGCCGCCCAGCTTTCTAGCTTTGTCGGCAAGCTGGCCAATCAGGAAGCTGGGACCCCCAGCTTCCTAATTGGCCAGAAAGCCGGGTCCATGCTTCCTTGTCACCTGGTGCATGGAGACGGCTTCCTGGCTAATCAGGAAGCCGGGCAGCGAGCCATTACACGCCGTCTGGCTTCCCTGATGGGACTTTCAGTATTTGGTATTGGCGAGTACCGGTAAAAAAATATCGGTACTCGTACTTGTTACCGAAAAAACAGTATCAGTGCATCCCTAATATTTTTTTTGAAATAATGATATTAATGAGGGTCCTTTTTGTGGACCCTCATTAACAACAAGCCCAGGATAGTCGAACGAAGCTTCTGTAACCTCAAAAGCTATTTAAAGTATTAAGGTCAAATTTCAAAACACTGATGACATCACTTACAATGGAGAACTCCTTGATGGTTAAAAGTTTTATTTTCCCATTTCCCACATTTTGTGTCCCATAGATCATGTGTGTACTAATAAGCTATTTTAGCGCTACAAATACACAGGCACAGCAAGGCAAGCCACCTCCCAACCCTCCCACCCACTTCCAGCTCCTACATCCTCACTTCTCCCTTCTCAAAGCTAGTAGATGCTGTCTTGTTCCTTGTGGTCTTGTACTGGGCAGGAAGTTCAGGGAAACTGAGCTTAGAGAACTGGAGCCAGCTGTTTGGAAACATGATGACTGTATGTGCATGATCAAAAATGTAAAGAAATATTTTGATGGGCAATGTATATTTCTTTGATCTGGATTGATTGAATACATGTTTGAGAGTTTAATACTACTTTAAAACCCATTGCAACCATAGAAATCAACAAAAACACCCCAATTTTGCCCAAAGTTTTGACTTCAATGCATTTAGCTGAAATGGGGAATTTGTGCTGAAAAATTAAATCACAATTTTAATCACAATTTTAGGTAAATGAAGACTGATTTTTGCTTATCCCTACAACTGAGGCTTGTGATCATAAAAACATATAGCAATAATAAAGAGCCAGTCAGTGTAGCTTCTGGTCATGTCACCATGACAGCCAGTCAAAGTAGTCATAAAAAAATAAAGTCCTGCCTGTGTATCTAGCCTTTCCCATTCTCCTATTTTGTTTTGTAATGTGATGAATTTCAGGTCGGGGAATCAAAAGTGTATTATTTTAGATTGTAAGCTCTCACAAACAGGATCCTCCTAACCCTTTTGTGCTGTATTGCAACTGTACTGTCTCCCGTTAATTTGAGTGCTACACAAACTGTTAGCACTACATAAATCCTAAATTCAGCCAGGGAGCGTAAATAATAACCCTACTTTTAAAATACATTAATTCTTTGCATATTTAAAAGGATAACAAGCATTTGTGCAGATATAACATTCCCCATGCTCTAAGGCTCCTTTCACATTTATGCGAATCGGGAGCATGGACAATGCCACATGCAATGCCACATCGCATGTTAGGTGCGCTGCCATTATTTCTTAATGGGACCCCAATAAAACCTAGCCATCGCATATGCACTGTACCACACCACATCGCATGGTGACCCATTACCATGTGATGAGGTGCGATGCGCTTTTAAAAAAAATTGTAAATTAGCTGTGGTAGGCAGCTGCTACCACAGTGCACCACAACACAACACACCCTGCATGTTCCTAATGTAGATCTTCCAACACTTCCTGTCCTTGCAGAAATTTAGAAAAAATCTCCCTAATAAGGAGTTGGGCTTTAAGAAAGGCGAAATCTTTGTTACAGCTTTGTAAATACTTGCTAAACATGATCCTCTGTTGTCTAGCATCTGCAAGTTAAGACAAACGTAAATCCCGGACTTGAAAACTTGCGAGCAGGAAGGATTTGTATTGCAGTTTTTCATTTGCAATAAAGGCTTGTTACCTTCCTTCTTGCAAGATGTTTTATAAAAGTAGTGTTGCAATGAATGATTGTCATCCTGAACCCAGAAAAAGACATGGAGAAGATGTTGTCACATAGGTGTAAAGCAGGAGAGTATGTATGTGTTTAGCTCCGCCTTAAAGTGTACCTAAAAACAAAACTTCCTTTTTTTGAATTATGGAGCGGTGAGGGATTAGAATCCATGAGTTGTGGAGATTTCCTCTCTAGTAAGTTCTAAACATTCCTTACTTTATCCAAAATGAAATAAAAAAGACAAATTTTAGCTTTAGATATACTTTAAAATTAAAAAAATTCCTTATGCACTAGGTCTTATTCATCTGGTCAAGTCCTTACAGTAATATCACCAGGAAATAGAAGTAAAAGCTTTCTATTATCACATATAGGTCACCTGCATCACTAATGGTCAAATGAAGAAACTTGTAAAGACAGAAACTGAGTTCCCAAAGTAAATGCTAACACCTTCCTGCACAAAAATCTTTACAGCTCTAAGCTTAACAAAAGCTCCCCCTATACCATTGTGAATAATGTTAATATAGAAAAACAAAAACCCCAGCAATAGGATGTCATCCAATGTACCTTGTGGGGGACTAATCTGAATTTTCTAATTAACTGCAAATGAATTTCTTCTCTGCATGTAACAAAATTAATTTGGTTTGCGTCTGAAGCCAAATTTAGGAATAAAATAAATGTAAAGTATGGGGGAAGTAATGTAGGAGTGTTCATAAACATATAAGCTTACACCACTGGCGCAGGAAGCCTCTTTCACGGACGTAAAAGCTACCAATATAACGTGGATTTTCACTGCTACGTCCAGCAGGCTTATCAATAGGGGTTTGTTTAGTGGGAAGCAATAAATAATTAAATTGATCGCTGGCCTTCTTAAGTGCAGTAGAACCATCTGTATTTACCAGCTGCCAGGTGGAGTTAATCTGTGAAAAAAGTGTGATAAAATGGAACTCCCAAGAGGTAAGCCTACTTTTCTATTCATGTACAATGTGCTTACCAGCTGTGATTGGCAGCTCTGTTGGTTTTATATTGAAGACTAATTATTTCTATTGTGCAATAAACATCCATTGGTTCCAAGAGTCATGGGTATTGTAAATGAATTATTAAGCAAGTAAAAAAACATAGCCAATTTTTTTTTTAATGTCTACGCTAGTCTGTTTGATATAATGTAACTTATTTCTGTTTCTTTCTTAAAGTGCATGTCAAGCTAAAAACTTTTGTAGCGCTCACCCCCGAAGGAGCCGCTGAATATTGAAATAGGTTCTCCTACCTGTTGGTTCCAGCTGCCAGTCCCCTTTGATCAGCAACAGCACACCGACACTCACGGACAGAACGGCTCGAGTCTTAGGGTCTTTTTAGGGTATTTATTTGCAACATCAATAGGAGAGAGAGGGTTTAGGATCTGTAGGATGCCATTTGGAAATACTTCTGAGGACAGCTTTCTCCCCTAGCAACCGCTAAGGCCGAAATCACTGCGATCTGGTCCCAGGGACCAATAGTAGTAGTAGTAGTAGTACTGTGAACAGATACCTGGAATAGGGTGTGGGATCTCCCTTGTGGGTCCCAGACGGACGCTCGCACCAGCTCCTCTGCGGTACCCCTCAACAAGCGGACTCCTCCCCGACCCAGCTTCCATCAGGTATTTTCCTCTTTAGGATCTGGAACTTCTGTGCCCTCAGCATCTGCAACTGCCAAGGAGCACTCCAGTTAAATGAGAGTATCTTCTTAGAACAAGGCACCCAACACCTGCCATGTGTATGGACCCAGTGAAGTATCAGTGTATCCTTAGGCCTCCAGGCCCCTCAGCACCTGCCATGTGCTGAGGCCCAGGCTGCTTGCTCTGCATCACACACAGTCCTCCTAGGGCGAGGCCCCTAGGGGAAAGAGAGAGCTCTCCACAATGTCCCCAGACCTTTTATCACCTGCCCTCAACCATGCCTCTGAGTCATCCTACTCAGGGATTGGCTAGGGCCAGGTGCATAGTCATAACCTGAGGATGGATCCTCCCTCACTGTATGCCAAGGCTCCCTTTTCCTCAGCAACAGGAGGAGCAATCGATCCAGCAGATTCAGGGACACCTATAGAGTGCAGAGCTCTGTATAATCAGTATCTAGACTGGTTACAGTCCAGGTATCTCTAAATTGAATAGCGACATTTTAGAGGGCGCTACACTTTTTTTCTAGTTTTGGATAGAATGCAGAAGGATTAGAACACCTGTCCATTTTGTTCTGATATCTGGAGCTTCATTAAGAATTCCTGTCCTGCTGACAACAGTTTAACCAGACAGAAAATGAGAAGAAACTGCAATAGAGACACAGAGAGGCGGTAAAACATTTTCAGCCAGGAAAACTAAGAAAAAAAAAGGTTCGGCTAGACATACACTTAAAATAGTCACTTCAAAAGTGAAGATAAAGCAGGCTAGCGTTCCTTGCAAAATGTATATGTATATAAGTAGTGGTTCAGATACAGTATATGCAATAAGAAGGTACTGCTATACAAGTGTTGTTGTGTGGTCAAAAATGCAAAGA